>NC_045959.1:17590126-17890126 GCF_010909765.2 Amblyraja radiata | reverse complement strand
TTATAGATATTTGTCAGATTAGTGGAGTTAATAGACAATTTTTGCTTACCACTGTAAAATAACTCTTGGATTTTATAACCTCTCATAGCAAGTTGTAAAATATATGGTGGGCCTTCATTTTAAATTTACACTGAAATCTGCTAGTTAAATAGATGAGTATTGTGAGGTGTTTTTGCAGATTCTAATATAACACATAATTGACAGTACACACCCTTCATCTTAACACGTCCATGCCAGCTTTTATGTCCATTAATACTAACCATATTTGCCCACTTTAGAACTGCATCCTTCTATGCCTTCCATAAGCCTGTCTAAATGTCTTGTGAATATCATCTTCTATTTGACACTACCACAACCGAATTTCAGATATTGACCACTTCCTGCATTTAAAAAAAAGACTTGTTCCTTTAAAATCCCCGTTAAAACGCATTTCTCTCAGCTTTAACCCGTGCCCTCCCTAGCAAGAGGGAAAAAAGATTCTGACTATTTACCCTATTTGTGCCTCATATGATTCTATATGCCTCATAATCTTATGTACCTGAAGCACATCACCTAGCAGCCTCCTTATATCCAGGGGAAACAAACCTAGCATAACCAGTCCCTCCCCATAACTAATGTCCTCCAATCTTGGCAACATTCCTTTGCACTTTTATATCTGATGGGGTAAATGAGACAGTGCAGGATAACATACAAGCCTCGGGAGATGAGCTACTGTTATGAAGGCTGATAATGAGAATGTTAGAGAATGTGGGTGGAAGTTGGAGCTGAAAGTAAGCTGTCTTTATCATGATCTAAATATTCATCATGAGTTGAAACTTTGCTAGCCTGTTGGCAAGACTGATTATCCAAAAGAACAAGCAAGCTTGAAAAAATATAAAGTTTCACAAAATGTTTCCTAGATAATAAAGTTTTTTTTAAATATAGTTATTGTGATTAACGCAGCAAAGTCTGCAAGTAACATTGAGTTAAATGATCTGCAAATTTTTAAGGAGTTACATGTTGGCAGGATGCCAGTAAAATATCTCTTGTGCATAGAGTGGAAAGATGCAACAGTTTTCAAAACTGTTTCTATCAACTTTTCCATTGATATATATTCTATACTTTAAGCTGGATAACACTTTACATACAATTAAAGTATCAATAGTTCAATCGTGCTTTATTTTTATCACATGTAACTGCACAATGAAATTCATTTTGCATATGTTACACATGTGGGCGCCACCATTTTTTGCGCCATCATTCAAAGTCCAGTGAACCCACATCCTCGGTGTACTGGAGCAGTTCCTGTGAATCAATTTCCCTCTCCTCTCCATGTCCGCCCATTTTTATGTCCCGGGGGCGCCTCCTGCAGCCTATCTTGAAGGCGCTGGAAGCATTACCCTACCGGCCCTTGCTCCTCGTGTCTGACTTCTCCAGCTCCCTCCTGGTTACGTCGTCTGCCAAGACTTTGGGCGGGTTCCCTGTCCCGCTGATCGACGAGCCTTCGGGCGAGGTCCAACCAACCAACGAGCTGATATATGGGAAATATTTTACAAAGGTGTGTTAAAAGTTGTTAGTATTATTAAATAGGCTGCATGATCAATTATTTTTTAAACTGATCCTTATCTCACATATTTTGTTTGTGTACTTATTAGATATTGGTTTTCTTATAAGTTTTATGATTCGAGGATTTTTTGTTACATAAAACAATGCACCAATGTACATTCTTCTGTCATCTGTGTAATCTGTTATATCTCTCCAACAGGAAAACGCTACAATTTTACAGATATATCTGCTGCGCTTTGCATGAGTTTTGGCCTGATTTGGTTCACTTTGGCTGATACCAAAGTGACACCTAACTTCAATTTCGTAGGTAAGGCTTATTAAAGAATACTTTTATTAATGACTTGACTCTTGCTGTTCTTTATATCACTTCTGACTATATTTTCCATCCAGGATGTCATAACGTTTGCTATTGAATAGTTGTGAACCTGTGTACAAAAGCAATTGGGTCTAATATAATCCATTTATATTTAGTAGCATCTTTTGAACTTAGTGCTATTGGCGAAACCCTTGAATTCCTTTCCGTCCAATTCTCATTATATCTACCATTATATATTTTCCTGCATAAATTAAAAAACTACTGTTTTAAATTCAATGTGTAATATGACACATATTTAAAGCAGTGATAGATAAACATTTATTATATAAACAAAATTAAGGCATGTAACAATTAATTTTCATGCAGATGATGTAAATGTTTATTTTTAATCCATATTTTTGATTGAAAAAATGAGCCAATTTATTATTGACTGAACCTTCCTGGTAGCTCTCTGGAATTTGGAGATTATTCAGGTAAACTGTTTTGATATAAGGAGTATTGTTTCATATGGTGAATACACAAGGTCAAGTGCCTTAGGGCAGATAAAATGGCTGATAGTCACTTCAGAGACTAAATTTCATTTCCTTACATACATTCACAACTATTTTTTGTATATCTGGGCACACCAAATAACACAGAAGCACCTTGATTTTCACTGACCAGCAGTTTCTTTGTTGGAGTAAAATGTCTTGACATTCATATAATCTTGACTACATCTCATTTGTTCTGGACAATTTTGCCCTGAGAAGCAAAAATTCTTTCTTCTTAGTGCAGTGGTGAAATAATAATGAAGTAAAAGTAGCCTTCTAGACAAAAGTCAGTTGAAGCAATAGAAACTGGTTAAACTAATGGGTTAGGGAATTGCAGTCACCCAGTGGTCAAGAGCACAACTGTGTAATGGCTTCTCCTTGAATTCTACACAGGACATATTAAGGCAGAAGCCCTTGTCTTTTGATGAACGACAAATTACAATAGCACCCTCTTTTTTCGGGGCTAACCTTGTTGAACAATCATGTATTGATCATCCAGCTTATGATCACATTGAGCGGTATTGGAAGTTCAATTGAGGTTTATCCCATTCCTCACTTCCAGCCAGACCGAGCCGGCGCTATAGGGGTGCTGAAGGCATGGCATGCAGGGCAGTGCTGCTCCCCACCATCATCACCATGATGATCCAGAAGGGCATGCTGGCCGAGGTGAACGTGCTGAGCGGCCACACGTACGGAGCCCACAGCCGGTCCCAAGGCGGCTCCAGCCCCAGCCGTGGGCAGCTCTGGAGGGAGGGGCGAGTTAGAGTTAGGGTTAGGCATTTTCCTCTCAGTGGAAGATGCCTTAGCCTTCCCCCAGCCTGGCACTGCCCTAGTCCCACTATGACCGTGACCCCCACTCTGCCCACTGGCAGTCAGTGGGGTTCAGTAAAAGGGGGAACGGAATATAATTCAGTAAACGGGGAAACGGAATATAATTATATATAACTCCAGTCATATTCACGTCATATTATATATATTATAGTATAATACTATACATATAGTATAATAATATATGGTTTAAATAGACCTCAGCTCCGAATTAGGCTCCCATAGAATAATTTGAGCATTGAGCACTAGATGGCGCTTATTTTTTCTATATATCAGTATCAGTATTTACTTTAATGTCATTTTAACTGAGTACTTACATACACAGATGAAACGAAAAAACTGTTTCTCAATCAGTTCCCATCAGTGCGGTTAATAAAAACAGAATAAATACATAGAGCTTTAAAAAATTTAAATTACCATATCTAAAAAATAGGCCAAAAATTAAAATAAAAACAGACATTCAGACCGAACAGTGGCTTTGCTTTGACAGGTGCCTAGCAGTCAAAGTATGGGTGAGGTTAAATGTGTTGGTGTACGATATATGGGGAGGGGACACAGTCCGTTATATAATTTTCTAATTAGCTTAATTAATTAGTGTGCAACTTTTGACACTAACGAGTTATGAATTCCTTCTCAATTATATTTTATTTAAATGTGTGCCAAATTTCAAGTAGATACCAGACATGGATCACAAAAGTTAAATTCTAGACACATTTTCGATGCTCGGCCAACAGCCTAAATGAGCAACTCAATGCTTCTGATTTATACTTAGCTCATTGGTTCTGATGCCCTGCATTGATTAAAACTTCCATCCTATGCTTTGCTTTAGAACAACCGTGAGTGCGATGTGGTTTTTATCACTGCGATGTGGCTTATATCCCCAAATTTGACAGCTTTTCAAGGACAGCTCATCTTCTCCAATGCATTTTGTCTATTTTTTTTTTTTAATTTGTCTTGCCTCTTCCCAAGCCAACAACTTAACATATCATTCTGCCTCTTTTGCCTCTGCAATGAGTACTTTATCATCCTGGTTAATTTAATTTCCCCTTCAGCCCCACCATCCTCTAACCATCCTAACCAACCAATCACTACCATCCTCTAACTTCGCTGTCCGCCCTTCATGTAAATTCAATTACCAATGCTCATGGCTAGTGACTCAACCTTGAGTCTGAATCATACAGCATGGAAACAGGCCCATCAGCCCAACTCGTCCATACAATCAAAACCTAAATTAGCCACATTTGGCCCATATCCCTCCAAACCTTTCTTATCCAAAAGGTCCAACTGTGCCTTCCTTTGTTTCCCTTGCCCTTCATTTCCCACTTCCTTGTACCTCTTGCCCCATCCTCTTAGAAACATAGAAAATAGGTGCAGGAGGAGGCCATTCGGCCCTTAGAGCCAGCACCGCCATTCCTTTCCTCATGGCTGATCGTCCCCTATCAATAACCCATGCCTGCCTTCACCCCATATCCCTTGACTCCACTAGCCCCTAGAGCTCTATCTAACCCTCTCTTAAATCCATCCAGTGATTTGGCCTCCGCTGCCCTCTGTGGCAGGGAATTCCATAAATTCACAACTCTCTGGGTGAAAAAGTTTTTTCTCACCTCAGTCTTAAATGACCTCCCCTTTATTCTAAGACTGTGGCCCCTGGTTCTGGACTCGCCTAACATTGGGAACATTGTTCCTGCATCTAGCTTGTGCAGTCCTTTTATAATTGTATATGATTCTATAAGATCCCCCTCATCCTTCTAAACTCCAGTGAATACAAGCCTAGTCTTTTCAATCTTTCCTCATATGGCTGGCTCGCCATCCCAGGGATCAATCTCATAAACCTACGCTGCACTGCGTCAATCACAAGGATGTTTTTCCTCAAATTAGGAGACCAAAACTGTACACAATACTCACCAGCCCTATACAACTGCAGAAGAACCTCTTTACTCCTATACTGAAATCCTCTTGTTATGAAGGCCAACATTCCATTAGCTTTCTTCACTGCCTTCTGTACCTGCACCAACTTTCAGTGACCGGTGTACAAGGACACCCAGGTCTCGCTGTACCTCCCCCTTACCTAACCTAACCCCATTGAGATAATAATCTGCCCCTTTGTTTTTGCCGCCAAAGTGGATAACCTCACATTTTTCTATATTATACTGCATCTGCCACGCATCTGCCCACTCACTCAACCTGTCCAGGTCACCCTGCAACCTCCTAACATCCTCTTCACAGTTCACAATGCTACCCAGCTTTGTGTCATCCGCAAACTTGCTAGTGTTGCTCCTAATTCCCTCTTCCAAATCATTAATATATATGGTAAACAGTTGCGACCCAACACCGAGCCTTGTGGCACTCCACTTGCCATGCCTGCCATTCTGAAAAGGACCCGTTCAATCCTACTATTTGCTTCCGATCTGCCAACCAATTTTCTATCCATGTCAACACCCTACCCCCAATACCATGTGCTCTAATTTTAGTCACCAGTCTCCCGTGCGGGACCTTATCAAAGTCTTTCTGAAAGTCTAGATACATTACATCCACTGGCATCTCTTCATCCATTTTACTTGTCACATCCTCAAAAAATTCCAGAAGATTAGTCAAGCATGATTTCCCTTTCATAAATCCATGTTGACGGACTAATCCTTTTACTGCTATCCAAATGCCCCATTATTACCTCTTTAATAATTGACTCGAGCATCTTTCCCACCACCGAAGTCAGGCTAACTGGTCTGTAATTCCTTGTTTTCTCTCTCGCTCCTTTCTTGAAAAGTGGGATAACATTAGCTATCCTCCAATCCACAGGAACGGATCCTGAATCTATTGAACATTGGAAAATGATCACCAATGCGTCCACTATTTCTAGAGCCACCTCCCTGAGGACCCCGGGATGCAGATGCCTAGGGGATTTATCATCCTTCAGTCCAATTAGCTCACCCAATACTATTTTTCGCCTAATGAAAATTTATTTTCAATTCCTCTACCCCCTTAGATCCTCTGTCCTCCAGTACATCTGGGAGATTGTTTGTGTCTTCCTTAGTGAAGACAGATCCGAAGTACCTATTCAACTCTTCTGCCATTTTCTTGTTGACCATAATAATTTCACCCGTGTCTGCCTTCAAGGGACCCATATTTGACTTTGCTACTCTTTTTCCCTTAACATATCTAAAGAAGCTTTTACTGTCCTTTATATTCCTGGCCAGCTTCCCCTCGTACTTCATCTTTTCAGCCCGTATTGCCCGTTTTGTTTCCTTCTGTTGTCCTATGAAAGTTTCCCAATCCTCTAGCTTCCGGATACTCTTTGCTGTGTTATACATCTTTTCTCTTAGTTTTATTCTATCCCTAACTTCTCTTGTCAGCCACGGTTGCCTCCTACTCCCCTTAGAATCTGTCTTCCTTTTTGGAATGAAATGATCCTGCGTCTTCCGAATTATGCCCAGAAATTCCTGCCATTGCTGTTACACCGTCATTCCTGCTAGGATCCCTTTCCAGTCTACTTTGGCCAACTCCCCTCTCATGCCTTCATAGTCCCCTTTGTTCAACTGCATAACTGCCACTTCCGTTTAACGGTCTCCTTCTCAAATTGCAGATTAAAACTAATCATATTATGATCACTACCTCCAAGCGGTTCCTTTACCTCCAGTTCTCTTATCATATCTGGTTCATTGGACAACACTAAATCCAGAATTGCCGTTTCTCTGGTCAGCTCCATTACAAGCTGCTCTAAGAATCCATCTCGGAGGCATTCTACAAACTCTCTTTCTTGGGGGTCCTGAACCAACCTGATTTTCCCAGTCTACCTGCATATTGAAATCCCCCATCACCACAGTGGCATTACCTTTGTTACATGGCAGTTTTAACTCCTGCTGCAACTTACACCCTATATCCGGGCTACTATTTGGGGGTCTGTAAATAACACCAATTAGTGTCTTCTTGCCTTTACAATTTCTCAACTCAATCCACAGTGACTCTACCTCATCTGTCCCTCTGTCTTCCCTCGCAAGGGACTGAATTCCATCCCTCACCAGCAGCTACCCCCCCTCCTCTGCCCACCTGCCTGTCCTTTCTATAGGATGTATAACCCTGATCCTCCTGCAGCCACGTCTCAGTAATCCCCACAATGTCATATCTACCAACCTCTAACTGAGCCTCAAGCTCATCTACTTTACTTCTTATACTTCGCACATTCATATACAATACTTTTAATTCCTTACGCATCTCACCTTTCACATCGATCCCTATTACACTTGGCCATACTCTCCTATCCCTTTGTGAGCTTCCTTTCCCGTTAATTCTGGGGTCATTAACCATCCCTTTACACTCTTTCTCTTTAACAACATCCTCGACTATCCCATTTGACATCCCACCCCCCTTATTCAGTTTAAAACCACCCGTGTAGCAGTGGCATACCTGCCTGCCAGAATGCTGGTCCCCCACCTGTTAAGATGCAATCCGTCCCTTTTGTACAGTTCCCCTTTACTCCAAAACAGATCCCAGTGATCTAAGAATCTAAATCCCTGCCCCCTGCACCAGTTCCTCAGCCACACATTCAGGTCCCGTATCTCCCTGTTCCTGCTCTCGCCAGCAGGAGGAACTGGAAGCAAACTGGAGATAACAACCCCGGAGGTCCTGCTTTTCAGCATTTTTCCGAGCTCTCTAAAGTCACGCTGCAGAATATTCATCCCCTTCTTTCTGACATCGTTTATGCCAACATGCACTACCACTTCTGGCTGTTCGCCCTTGAGGATTTTCTGCACTCTGTCCGTGACATCCTGGATCCTGGCACCAGGAAGGCAACACACCATCCTCGAATCCCGTCTGTTGCCCCAGAAACCCCTGTCCGTACCTCTCACAATGGAGTCTCCAACTACAATGGCGTTGCCTGACGTTGGCCTCTTTGGTTTTGACTCAACAGCCCTTTTTGCTTCGTAAGCCAGTCCGCCGCTCAGTGTGATAACGTCTTCTGTCCCGACGGCTTCTAAGTGGGCGAACCTGTTCACAAGAGGTACAACACCCGGGGACCTTTGCATTCCCAGTTTCCCTCCATTTCTCACGTGATTTTTAAGTTTACCGCCCATAAATGCATGTTTTTTCCAGGGATATGAAAACTATATCATTTTTAACCTGTTTAAGAAGGAACTGCAGATGCTGGAAAATCGAAGGTGGACAAAAATGCTGGAGAAACTCAGTGGGTGAGGCAGCATCTATGGAGCGAAGGAAATGGGCAACGTTTCGGGTCGAAACCTGTTCTTAAATCTCGACAGCCACAGATTACTTAACTATTTGCAGGCAATTTAGGCTGACCAAGTATTAAATTCAAGAGTTGCTGTAGAAATTCTAGGCTGTAAAAACATTAGAAAATGTGTTTTAGAGATACTGAAATATTTACAGAACCAATGTTTTGAGATGTTAACACTTTCTGCAGTCACTGCAAACTGCATTGCAGATTTAATCAAGTATTTCTTGCTCTTTAATAACATAAATTAAAACACAAACATTGTGTTTCTTATGCTGATGGTCATTTTAAAACATCTGTGTCCTTTAGGAATAACACTTATCTCAATGGCACTCTGTGCAGATGCAGCTATTGGAAATGTACAAGAGAAAGCAATGAAATTGCACAATGGTTCAAATTCAGAAATGGTAGGTAACTTCAATTACTAACTGGTTGGCCTGTTATTTCAGTAGCTTTGTAACAGCATTACAGAGTACATCCTTTTCACTTTAATTAAAGATTATTAACTAATCTGTGTTCTGCATACTCTGCATTTTGTATTTTGATCAAGATGGTGCTTTGAAGTTGAAGCACCCAGTGTGGTTGGATTTTAAAATTGAATTTCTGCATAATGCTACAGATAATTTTATTTTAATGCACAATTCAACATGAACATATTGAATATAATATTGAACATAATATGAAAAGTTATTTTTCTGTGAAGGTTAATCACTAGACTAGGTTTGGCATGAATAGATGTCACAATAATGGGAGTGAAGCAAGAAATTGTCCATAGGGTGCAGAGAACGTGACACACTTGGAAAGAACATTGTCTGCAGTAATGTTCTTTGATAGGGTAGAGCACTGTGCAGTTCAGGCCACCACACTGTCGGAATGATTTGCTTATCATGAAGAGAGTGCAGAGGAGCTTCACCAGAATGTTGCCCAGGTTGGTGCCATTAGTAATGGGAAGAGATTAGATAGGCTGGACTTGCTTTCCCTGGAGCAAAAGAGGCTGAGGGGTGACCTTATAGAAGGATAAAAGATTATGAGAGATATAGAAAGGATAGATAAACAAAATATTTTTTCCCCTTGGTAGAGGTATCAAAACCAGGAAAGTATAGTTTTAAAGTGAGAAATTGAAGATTTAAAGACGATTTGAGAAGTTTTTTTATGCACAATTGTTGATATCTGAAACATGTTGTCAGACGAGGTGGTAAAATCAGATACAATTACTTCGTTAATGAGGCATTTTGATGACCCAAATGGGCATGGCATTGAAGGATGTGGGCAAATGAGATGAGTATAGAAGCAGTTAAGATTTATGCCACCAAAGTGCCAAACAAACACCAGGGGAGAATAAATGTCTACCCTTGTCATTTGTTGACAATACCAGATTCCCCATTATCAATGTCCTGCATCAACCTCATAAATACTGTTCTGATTAAAATCTAAAATGTTAAGGAAGGAACCGCAGATGGTGGTTTAAACCGAAGATAGGCACAAAATGCAGGTGTAACTCAGTGGGACAGGCAGCATCCCACTTAGCTACCCCAGTATTTTGTGTCTACAATTTAAAATGTTAACTGTTTCTATCTCTGACGTGCTGAACATCGCCAACATTTTCTGTTCTTATTTCATATGAATATTGTGGCTAAAACAGCAAGTCAAGGGGTGGTTATCCTTCAGAGATTGGCATCTCCTCACAACCCATACCTCTATATAGCAAATATCACGAGTTTGATGGAACACTTGCAAGGATGAATGCAGTTGCAACAATTCTCAGGAGGCCGATATCCAGATGAAACAGCCTGCTCAATTGCTACCCAATCCATCACCCAAACTACTCATTTCCCTCACTATCCCATACTAGGAGTGCAGTGTGTACCATCTGCAAATTGCACTGCAGTTATTCACCATGACTACTCTGGACCTCCCAAATCACTGCCAACAAGAAGCACAGGGTTTTTGGATGAATGAGATCACCATCATCTGTATATTCCCCTCCAAGTTGCATACCATTCTTTCATCATAGCGTGGGACGTCAGGGCGGCACAGCGGTAGAGCTGCTGTCTTACAGCGCCAGTGCCCCGGGTTCAATCAAAGCAATTTTTTACAGATTCTGGAAATAAAAGAAAGAAATACTGGAAACACTCAGCAGATTAAGCAGCTTCTGCGAGGGGGAAAATGGTTAATGTTTAAGTTTGAAAGTGTTTGAACGGAATCAGGAAATGTGAGAAATAACAACACAATAGTGCAGAAGGCATTGCTGGAGCTTTATAATCCTGACCACCAGTGTTATCTATGTGCAGTTTTCACATTCTCTATGACTGCTTGGGATTCGAAAGTCAAGTCAAGAGTCCGGAGATGCCACCTGTCCCGCTACGTTACTCCAGCATTTTGTGCCTATCTTCGGAGTAAACTGGTATCTGTAGTTCCTTCCTACACATTAGTTACCTTCTATTGATCATATTGTAATTTCTCAGCACATATTAATCAATATGTGACTCACCAGTTATGTGTAAATGTGTTCTACTGGTGAGAGTCATCTTCTTTATCCAACTTTTATAGGAAGGATCAACCATTACTTATCTCAGGGATTTCTTGCTAATATAAGAGTCATGTATTGAAAGGAAATTCGGATCAAACCATATATTTTAAGCAAGGTTCCAGGTGTTTGCCTTCTGGCACCTTTGTTGCCTCACATTTATCACTTGCACCGTTCTCCAGTTTGTATACCAGTATAAGTAACGGCTTTCATTTTGAACAGCTGCACATCCAGGATTGTTAATGTACATGTCTCCTCTTGTTCCTAGGTTTTATATTCCTATTCAATAGGTTTTGTGTATATATTAATGGGTTTGTTTTGTACCCGTGGACTGAGCCCTGCATTTGTCTTTTGTTCTCAGGTAAGTCTGCTTATCCATATATATTCTTAATGTCTGCCTTTAAATGTAGTTCAAAGAAAGTGAAATGTTTATGTTCATCCAATCGGACATTTTTGATTAAATGATTAAAACTGCTCCATCCATGTCACACTTAAAGTGCTTTGTGTTTCCAATTCTAGTTTGCTTGCATGCTGTATGATTAATGAACTAGATTCTGTGTACTAGTTTTCCTTATTTAGGATGTGTTCGTGTTGTTCTATTTTACCTTTTGGATAAAATTTGGCTGAACAAAGTGAAGTATATGAACCACTTTAAATCCAATGAATCAATTCTCCATTGTATTCCTCTTCAATGTCTTTCCAATTTACACACCTTTACTCTAGTGGGCAGGCAATGTTCTTCAGATATTACAGTTCTCGGGTGCTTTGCCAAAATGATAGTGTATTAAAAAATACAAAGCATCAAAGTTAAACAATCATTATCCTTGTCCATAAGAAAGCAGGAAATGAAGCTATTATTAGACCAATCAGATTAATGAGAATATGAAGTGTAGTTTCGAATCACTAATAAACAATTATATAGAAAGCTGTTCAGTTTAAAAACTGTACAGACAGGGAATTGTAACAGGTATCCCTGCCTCTTGTCTCATTGGGTGTTGTGGTACTGATCCATTGAAGGAAACTGTTGTACAATAAATTGTGAATCCACACAAATATTTAAATTCAAGTCAGCAATACTTCTTCATGCAATTTGATTTAATGTTATATTTCGGTGAGGGGGAAATTTGAGCCCAGAACAAACAGTGAGTAAAATCCGCCACTATGTTTAAATGAAGAAAGAAAATACCGTTGATGCTGGAAACAGGCCATGCAGTATCTGTCAAGCACGAATTCTGTTTATTTCACTATTGATGCTGCAGGAACTGCTGAACATTTCTGGTATTTTTGTTGTTTCTTGCACATTTCTCTGTGGAGTTTTTGTTTCGGCAAAAAGTTTCCCTTTTATGTTTGTGTGCCAATATGTATCAATACCTTAAAAATGCTTAGATTTACACAGTTCAAGAGGAAGAGGTAATGATCGATAATCCCTCTTATAAATGTTTTCTGCAACAATCCACTTGCAAGGATGCCATTACTTACTCTCAATTCCTCCATCTCTGCCACATCTGCCCCCAAGACGAAGCTTTCCACTCTTGGACATCCAAGATATCTTCTACCTTCAGTGAATGTAATTTCTCACTGGCTTTAATTCCTTGGTGATAAAAAATATCTCAGTCCCTGCTGAAGTCCAAAGTGCATTTTTATAGAACTGATATTTAAACATATGGTTACAAAACTGATTTAACCATATTTTTTTTAATAAAGTAGGTTGATAAAGGCAAGCTGGTACATTGAGCCTGTTTTATTCCAGCTTGTTCATTTTTGTACAGTATGCTCCCGATGGTTCAATTCCCTCCTGCCAGCTGTACAGATATACAGTCCAGTTGAAGTGGCACAATAAGGTTGTATTTTTTGCATGTTGAACATCATACCATTTTGTAATAAGTTTATAAGAAAAAAAATAAGACTGTTAGTACAATTTTCAGCATAACTGTTCACATGTGATTGTGGTCCATAACACACACTTCTGAAATTCAATTGTTGAATAATGGTTAATGACCCTTAATAAGACATCTCACAGGCTTTTCATATTTGCATTACGGTATCCGTGATTTTTTTTAAATCTTTTTTTAAATTTTTTTATTTAATTCTTTATTTCGAACAGAATAAAAGAATAAAAAGTAAGTGTGAAACGGCATACAAAAAACAAAACAAGAATATTTATAGGTGTCATAAACAATATCTATAAATAAATGAAATCATGTGTCCGAAAAGGAGCAGGAAGTAGGTATGTTGCAAAGCCTACCTGAAGCGTCGCTGAAAATCTGTCGCTGCGGGTGTGCGCGATTTTGGCGCCGTTTAGAGGGGGCGGGTTTAAAACGCGATTTTCTCTAGGCTGTTCCAATCGAAGATGTTCAGCCTAGTAAATTATTAACGAAAAATCGCTGAAAGATCCCGTCGCAAAAGCTATTATTAGTTTTAAAGGCCTTGAATAATAGTTATAGTAGTTTAAAAATCAATCTATAAACCCGCGACCACCAGCAACCGCAGGGTCTCATAAAGCAGACAACTGAAGGTAGGCTGTATATTTTTACATTAAAAAGGGCTTCTTAAGATCCCTTTATACAAAGTTTAATATTGCGAGTAGCTCATTTTGGGCCCATTATATCCAGCAGTATTTTTCTGGGCATTTGGGGGCACAAATCTACCGCAATGTGAACGTTCTAAACCAGCGCGTTCCACAGGGACCCACTGGAAAGCTGATTTAAAATGGGCATTTATTTACAGCAATTTTTATGCTTTATCTGATGGGATAAATTGCAGACTTGATTTTTAAAATCTCAAAATTTTGTAACATTGCTACAGGAAGAAGCCAAAGCTTATTAATTCCCACCCCTTATTCAATTGCTTATAATTATCTTATACAAATATAGCAGCTATATGTACACCATATATACACCAGCAGCTATATGTACACCAAATTATTTACATTTATACCCTAATCAAATATTTACAAAGCCATACAAAAAAGAAAAAAGAAAATTAAAAAACCTCATATACTATACAGTATCTTAGTCATACATACAACCCATCACCCTATAATCAACCTTCCCAATACAATCAGTATAACAAATATCCCACTCACAATCACCTATCCTCATCCCAATATCCTTTTAAACAAGTGTTTTTGTACATCTTTTTAAACTGAATTATGTTTGTGCTAAATTTTATCTCCTGTTCCAGACCATTCCACAAATTCACACCACAGATTGCTATGCACATACTTTTAAGAGTTGTTCAAATTGATCTCTGTGGATTTGTCTCAGCTAACTCACTTAAGGTTTCATTGGCAGTGTCCCTCATCTATTTTGCATTTCCAATGCCAGCTCCGTTCATTTCATTCTACCAACTGCGTTTATGATTCTTTTGTAGAAAAAAATGCTACACTAGGTAAGTAAAACAGAAAATGCTGAAAGCACTCAGCTGTGGAGAGATAAACAGAGTTAACGTTTCAGGTCGAAGGCCATTCATCAGACCTGGGGAAAAGAAAATAAGCTAGTTTTAAATTGCAAGAGAAAGGAGGAGGCATGGATAGGACAAAGGGATAAGAAGTGGCCAGGATTGTCATGGGGGTAACTTGTAAATAGGTTTATTAGGCGAAAGGTTAGAGAGATCTGCTGGAGCTATCCTACTGTAGCTATATATTTCTTAACTTTCATGTTTCTTTGTCTGTATTCTCACCCTCCAGGCTGTACCCTCAATTCATATCTCTTATGCTCCTTTGTTTAGTTTAGAGATACAGCATGGAAAAGGGTCCGTTAGCCCACACACTCCATGTTAACCCGTTCATATTAGTTCAGTGTTATCCCACTTTATCATCCACTTCCTACACACTAGAGGCAGTTTACAGAGGACAATTAACCTACAAACCACTCATCATTGGGATATGGAGGAATCGGGAAACCCCGGGAGGAAATCCAACAGTCAGGATCAAGCCTAGGTCTTTAGCGCTGTGAGGCAGCAGCTCTACCAGCTATGTCTCTCTCTATCCAATGCCAATAGCATATCAACCATGTAATATAGTTTACTGATTAGCTCCATGGCAACCCTGGTCTCACCTTATCGGAGTTACTCCCTTTCTCCTAATCACCTCCCCACTTCTCTGCAGTTTAAACTTATAACATGTTTGCTTTCATTCCCAGCTCTATTGAACCGAGATCAAGGTGAAATGTTAACTGATTCTCTTTCTGCAGATGCTGTCTACTCGCCCGAGTGTTACAGCATTTTCTGTTTTATTTCAGATTTACAGCATTTGCAGTTTTTGCTTTTCAAATAATTGGTAAATGCTTTTATCACACTGCTGTAAACTAGGATGAGGATTAATGCTTCCCTGACCCCAATGAATCACCTTATTGCACGATATTCACTCCTTACCATCTCACCCACAACTTTTAATAATGTAGTTATAGGTTCCACAAATGCTTCAGCATCCCATCAATGCATACAATTTCTATTCCTTCGAATCCATAACCTTAAGCCTATTTTGCAATTCGATAATGTACTGTACACTCATTTACCAAGAATTACAAAGAAAAAAAGAGGAAAATTGTGAGCAATTTTGGGCACCATATCTGAGGAAGGATGTGCTGGCTCAGGAGAGGGTCCAGAGGAGGTTTACAAGAATGATCCCAGGAATGAGTAGGTTAACCTATGATGAGTGTTTGTCGGCACTAAGCCTGTACTCACTGGAGTTTAGAAGAATGAGGGGGGACCTCATTGAATCATACAGAATAGTGAAAGGCTTGGATAGAGTGGAAGTTGGAGAGGATGTTTCCACTAGTGGGAGAGTCTAGGACTGGAGAACATAGCTTTAGAAATAAAGGATGTTCTTTTAGGAAGGTGATGAGGAAACATTTCTTAGTCAGCAAGTGGTGAATCTGTGGAATTCTTTGCCACAGAAGGCTGTTGAAGCCAAGTCAGTGGATATTTTTAACATTTTTAGGAGATAGATAGATTTTTGATTAGTACAGGTCTCAGAGGTTATGGGGAGAAGGCAGGGGAATGGGGTTCGGAGGGTGAGATAGATCAGCCATGACGTAGACTGTGTTTAAGGGCAGTTTCGGAATACAACTCACCCTAATATCAAAAATATTTTTACTCCAGATGACTAGCATTCCTAACCTACAAGGGAGGTGGTTTTAAATGCACTTTAGTAACCCTATGCAGCATGTAAATAGCTTAGCACCTTCATGGGCCAAAATTACAATCTATATCTGCGCAAGCAGTTTTTAAATGTTCCTAAAGGAAGGGAGATATGGAATATATTTTCCTTTGTACTGACCCTCTCCCACCGCACCCTCTAATTTACAGTTAAGTTTTGCCTTGTACCTCGTCAGTAAGTACAGTGCCCTCCATAATGTTTAGGAAAAAGACCCATCATTTCTTTATTTGCCTCTGTACTCCACTATTTGAGATTTGTAATAGAAAAAAATCACATGTGGTTAAAGTGTACATTGTCAGATTTTAATAAAGGCCACTTTTATACATTTTCGTTTTACCATGTAGAAATTACAGCAGTGTTTATACAAAGTCCCCCCCATTTCAGGGCACCATAATGTTTGGGACACAGCAATGTCATGTAAATGAATGTAGTCATGTTTAGTATTTTGTTGCATATCCTTTGCATACACTGACTGCACAAAGTCTGCGATTCATGGACATCACCAGTTGCTGGGTGTCTTCTCTGGTGATGCTCTGCCAAGCCTATGTTGTTGCAGCTATATTTAGCTTATGCTTGTTCTGGCGGCTAGTCCCCTTCAGTTTTCTTTTCAGCATATAAAAGTCTTCTACGGACAGTGGTCACTGACAAATCCCCACCTGACACCTGTAGAGTGTTTCTGATCTGTCAGATAGGTGTTTTAGGGTTTTTCTTTATTATAGAGAAGATTCTTCTGTCATCAGCTGTGGGGGTCTTCCTTGCCCTGCCAGTCTCTTTGCTATTGGTAAGCCTAAGTTTTGGCTGATGTCTCTAACAGTTTTATTCTTGGTTCTCAGTCTCATAATGGCTTCTTTGACTTTCATTGGCACAACTTTGGTCCTCGTGTTGATAAACAGCAATAACAGTTTCCAAAGGTGATGGAAAGACTGGAGGAAAGACCAGGTGCTGAGAGCTTTCTTATACCTGCATGAAGGAGGCAATTAAACACACCTGTGAAGCCATGTGTTCTGAACATTATGGTTCCCTGAAATGGGGAGACTGTATAAGCACTGCTGTAATTTCTACATGGTGAAACCAAAATGTATAAAAATTGCCTTCATTAAAATCTGACAATGTGCACTTTAATCACGTGTGATTTTTTTTCTATTACAAATCTCAAATTGTGGAGTACAGAGGCAAATAAATAAATGATGGGTCTTTGTCCCAAACATGGAGGGCACTGTTTGCTTCCTGTTATATTGCCACTATTAAATTCAACATTTACCCAGTTTCTTGCGGGGTTTTTTGAGGCTCATTTTCTCTGAATTGCTACTATCCTCAATCAAATAATGCTTGAGACTTGATATCAATGAATCAATAATTACTAACTTATCTGGTCTGGTAAAATTTTGAACACTGTTAATATATGTATTACAAATCTTTTTTTTTCAGATATCAGTGCCGGTTGCTTTGATTTCCATGCGAAGGGCAAGAATTAATACAAATTAGTTCATTGACTTAGCTTGGAAATTTTACTCTTCCAAAGACTAATGCTTTACAAGCTTTCAAGTTACTTAATGGCCAGTGTCACAGTTTAACATTGTAGAAAATTTCCTGACTCTGTGTAGTTTGACATCATTAATGGCCTGTAATTTTTGGTTTCCATATTTGTTTTACAGCATCCAATGCAGACCTATGGATATGCATTTATGCTTTCATTGACGGGATATTTTGGAATTTCCTTCGTACTAGCCTTGATAAAGCTTTTCGGTGCACTAGTTGCTGTAACAGGTAATATGCAATTCATATTTGTATTCACTATTAAGGTTTACTACAATGTCAAATTGGTTGAAAATGTTAGATTGAAGCCTGCCAGCCAGTTGTAATTGTAAGCAAAAGCTTACTAAACTAATTTTTTCTCCTTAATTAAGGTTACACACGACAAACTGAAACTAATGGTAAAATAGGTCAAAATAAGCAAAAAGACAGACTGGCTTGGCGATTGCTTCGCCCAACACCTCCGCACCAAGCGCAGGCTTGGCGATCGCTTCGCCCAACACCTCTGCACAGTTCGTATTAACGAACCCGATCTTCCAGTGGCTCAGCACTTCGAGTTCCCATTCCGTATTTGACCTTTCTGTCCTGGGCCTCCTCCATGGCCAGAGTGAGTCCCACCGCAAATTGGAGGAGCAGCACCTCATATTTCACTTGGGTAGTTTACACCCCCAGCGGTATGAACATTGACCTCTCCAATTTCAGGTAGTTCTTGCTTTCTCCCTCCTTCCCCTCCCCTTCCCAGCTCTCCAACTGTCTCCGCCTCTTCCTTTCTTCTTCCTGCCCCCCGATCCCCACATCAGTCTGAAGAAGGGTCTTGAGCCGAAACGTCACCTACTCCTTCGCTCCATAGATGCTACCTCACCCGTGAAGTTTCTCCAGCATTTTTGAGTACTTTCATAGAAACATAGATAAACATAGAAAATAGGTGCAGGAGGAGGCCATTCGGCCCTCTGGGCCAACATCGCCATTCATTGTGATCATGGCTGATCGTCCCCTATCAATAGCCCGTGCCTGCCTTCTCCCCATATCCCTTGACTCCACTAGCCCCTAGAGCTCTATCCAACGCTCTTAAATCCATCCAGTGATTTGGCCTCCACTGCCCTCTTTAGCAGGGAATTCCATAAATTCACAACTCTCTGGGTGAAAAAGTTATTTCTCACCTCAGTCTTAAATGACCTCCCCTTTATTCTAAGACTGTGGCCCCTGGTTCTGGACTCGCCCAACTATTAAGGTTGCAAAGTGGTGGTTGCTAGTCATCAGTTTTACATTTCTGTGTATTGCAACCCATCAAGAATTTTATTTATCCGTTTAGTTTTCACCAGGATAGAAAATCTATATATTACTAAAACTCTCATCTTGTCTGTGTGTGTGCCCGTCCTGCCCTGAATTACGCCAAAACGGTACACGATTGCACTACAACAATGGACCTTACCATTGTCCTGTGGTGCGGTGTGTCAAGTTTGTTTCAGATTGATGGTATATTTTACGTTATTCACATTTTCTACTTTACAAAACCCCACTTTGAGAAAAATGACGAAGTTGCAGTGGCAGTTACAGCTATGACATCACAATGGAATCTCATTTACATAAACTGCCCATGAGCAGTGCTCCACCCGACAATGACATCACAATGGGATCTCATGTACACGAACTGCCCATGAGCAGTGCTCCAGCCCACAATGACATCACAATGGGATCAGCAGCTTCCACCTCATGGGGGGTAGGGAGGGGAGAGGGGTAATGGAGGGAGGGAGGGTGTGAGATTTTATTTTAAAAAAATCAATTTTACTCAAATTCGTGGGGGGAGGTTTCATTTACAGAAAAACCTTGTGGTTTTCATTGGGGGGGGGAGGTGGAATAGGGGAAAGGTTTCATTTACAAACAAAAATCCCAGAATTTTCCTTGTGGGGGGGGAGATGAGCGCCGACGCTCACCTCCACACCGCACGTAGGGACAATTGATTGGCTCCAGGGAGCACCAACTGAGGGTAGAGGGAAGGAGAGGGAGGGAGAGGTGAGGGAGGGAGTGGGGAAGGGGAGGAGGAGACATTTTATTTAAACATTGTGTTCAGTGAGGGAGTGAGATTGAGGAGTGGGGGAGCATGGAGATAGATGTAAAGGATGGGGGTAGGGAGGGGAGAGGGGTTATGGAGGAAGGGAGGAAGTGACTGAGGGTAGGGGAAAGGAGAGGGAGGGAGTGGTGGGTGAGGGTAGGAGGAGAGGGTGGGTGAAGAGGATGGGGAGGGAGTGCCGGAGGTTGAGGGGAAATGAGCCGTGCCTGCACAGTTGGGGGCTGTGGGTGAATGGTGAAATAGTGCATTGGGGGAACAGGTTGAGTTGGGGGAGCGGGTGAGTGGTGGAATATTGCACTGGGGAAACGGGGCCCAACGGGTCCCAACGGGTCCCACTTGGCCTAGTAATACTCAAAATGTCATCTGTTCTGCACAATGTGAATTACCTTCTATGAAATAAAAGCGAGTCCTCTCAACCTAAAGTCCCACTGCCTACCATTAAATATATGGAATATGCAGCCTTTGCTATGTTGCCAGTTAGTGATATTTGTTGATTGATCTAATAGTCTGTTCAATATTCCTGATTATCTACTCAATACTGGTTAATTATGATAAACCAAAGGTCAAGCTGTGTGTTATAAGCTAGTGCCAGTTGTTATTTACTGTTTAGTGCTAGAAATAAAGACCAAACCAAAATGTTGGCCAATGAATGACTGGAAACAATTTGCATCCACAATGAGTTTCTATTGGTTCACATAACCACTAAATATCTTAGAAGGATACTGATGCTGTTTGAAATCAAATCTGTTCAAAGGCATATTTGGCTGGGGAAAAAAAATCCAAATAGTGAGGGGGAATATTTTTTTTTAGTTTCCTACATGTGGCCAAGTTAGAAGTTAGTCATTTATGTATAATAACAAAGAGGCTGCTCATGCTTACCATATCTTCCATCATTAATATAGCCTACTCTCCAATAGTTAGATACATTTAATTCTAAATTCTTTGTTCCACGTTTGATATTTGTAGTCTTGGTTCTGGATATGGTTCGAGTTAGCCCAAGTGATTGGAAGAGGAGAGGAGACGTGGAAACGTATTGTCATACATTTCCGACACAAAGCTTTCATTTTGAAATTGTGCCACTTGATTTAATCGAAGGTTTGGAGAATGTGAAAGAGTCTTATTAGCTGACGAGGAAGTGGTGATTCTTTAATTCAGGACAATCCCACAAGGCTATATCTTCCTTATGAGGAAATGCATTTTGGTGCAATCTTTGATCTGTGAATCAAAATATGTTTATTATATTACATGAAATTCAGAGGCCCGTGCATTAATTAAGACATCTCAACACGTCAAACATTAGCTTGAAAATATTTTTGTCTAATCGTACTGCTCTTGTTTAAAATGACACATCGGCAGATCTTCCATTTAAAAGTTGGTCAATCTGCTCAGATTTGCTGGCTTTAAAACATCTAACTGAACGGGATACCTCAGCACAGGCTGAAACAGTAGTTAACATCCAGGTGCCTGGACAGCTGTGCTATGGCAGTCAACTCTTCGTTGAAATCAAGAGAACAAATTTCTTAAAAGTCTCGGCTCTTGGCCTGGGAAATCTGCCTCAGAACCATTTTTGACAGCAGTTCCATTGAAATAAATTAGAGGAAACGTACTAGAAGAATGGCATGAAGCTTTTTATTTGATTTATTTGGTTTTCAAGTGTGTGGAATGTTTTAGCTTTTCTTTAGAATAATAGAACTTTTAATTGTTTTTGTTGTATTTTATTCTAATTGTTAATGTTTTGGGATATTTGTGAATGTCAAGAGCACATACAATTTAAACAATCTCCAACAGCCATTCTGGGAGTGCGGCCTGCTACTTGCATTCTTGAGAAGCCCTGCATAATGTTGTGCCTAGCTGATCATCAGCTCCCAAAGGAACATTGCAAAGACCACCCTGATACAAGAGCAAGTGATTTGTGACCTTATCTATGCCATTAGTCTGTTGAAAATGCAGGCAATTTAATAACCATATAACAATTACAGCACGGAAACAGGCCATCTCGGCCCTACAAGTCCGTGCCGAACAATTATTTTCCCCTAGTCCCATCTACTTGCACTCAGACCATAACCCTCCATTCCTTTCCCATCCATATACCTATCCAATTTATTTTTAAATGATAAAATCGAACCTGCCTCCACCACTTCCACTGGAAGCTCATTCCACACAGCTACCACTCTCTGAGTAAAGAAGTTCCCCCTCATGTTACCCCTAAACTTCTGTCCCTTAATTCTGAAGTCATGTCCTCTTGTTTGAATCTTCCCTACTCTCAATGGGAAAAGCTTGTCCATGTCAACTCTATCTATCCCTCTCATCATTTTAAAGACCTCTATCAAGTCTCCCCTTAACCTTCTGCGCTCCAGAGAATAAAGACCTAACTTATTCAACCTTTCTCTGTAACTTAGTTGCTGAAACCCAGGCAACATTCTAGTAAATCTCCTCTGTACTCTCTCTATTTTGTTGACATCCTTCCTATAATTGGGTGACCAAAATTGTACACCATACTCCAGAATTGGTCTCACCAATGCCTTGTACAATTTTAACATTACATCCCAACTCCTATACTCAATGCTCTGATTTATAAAGGCTAGCATACCAAAAGCTTTCTTTACCACCCTATCTACATGAGATTCCACCTTCAGGGAACTATGCACAGTTATTCCTAGATCCCTCTGTTCAACTGCATTCCTCAATTCGTTACCATTTACCATGTACGTCCTATTTTGATTTGTCCTGCCAAGATGTAGCACCTCACACTTATCAGCATTAAACTCCATCTGCCATCTTTCAGCCCATTCTTCCAAATGGCCTAAATCTCTCTGTAAACTTTGGAAATCTACTTCATTATCCACAACACCCCCTATCTTAGTATCATCTGCATACTTACTAATCCAATTTACCACACCTTCATCCAGATCATTGATGTACATGACAAACAGTGGACCCAACACAGATCCCTGAGGCACCCCACTAGTCACCTGCCTCCAACCTGACAAACAGCCATCCACCATTACTCTCTGGAGTCTCCCATTCAGCCACTGTTGAATCCATCTTGCTACACCTGCATTTATACCCAACAATTGAACCTTCTTAACCAACCTTCCTGAGGAACCTTGTCAAAGGCCTTACTAAAGTCCATATAGACAACATCCACTGCTTTACCCTCATCAATTTCCCTAGTAACCTCTTCAAAAAATTCAAGAAGATTAGTCAAACATGACCTTCCAGGCACAAATCCATGTTGACCGTTCCTAATCAGACCCTGTTTATCCAGATGCTTATATATATTTTCTCTAAGTATCTTTTCCATTAATTTGCCCACCACTGAAGTCAAACTAACAGGTCTATAATTGCTAGGTTTACTCTTAGAACCCTTCTAAAACAATGGAACAACATGCGCAGTACGCCAATCCTCGGGCACTATTCCCATTTCTAATGACATTTGAAGTATTTCTGTCATAGCCCCTGCTATTTCTACACTAACTTCCCTCAATGTCCTAGGGAATATCCTGTGAGGACCTGGAGACTTATCCACTTTTATATTTTTCAAAACTGTCAGTACTTCCACTTCTTTGAATCTCATAGTATCCATAGCTACTCTACTTGTTTCCCTTACCTCACATAATTCAATATCCTTCTCCTTGGTGAATACAGAAGAAAATAAATTGTTCAATATCTCCCCCATCTCTTTTGGCTCTGCAGATAGCTGTCCACTCTGACTCTCTAATGGACCAATTGTATCCCTCGTTATCCTTTTGCTATTAATATAGCTGTAGAAACCCTTTGGATTTACTTTCACCTTACTTGCCAAAGCAACCTCATATCTTCTTTTAGCTTTTCTAATTTCTTTCTTAAGATTCTTTTTACATTCTTTATACTCCTCAAGCACCTCATTCACTCCATGCTGCCTATAATTATTGTAGATCTCTCTCTTTTTCCGAACCAAGTGTCCAATTTCCCTTGAAAACCAGGGCTCTTTCCAATGTTTTCTTTAGACTTTAGAGATACAGCCATGGAAACAGGCACTCGGCCCACCAAGTACATGCCGACCAGTGATCCACATACACGAGCACTATCCTACACTAGAGGGACAATTTACAATTTTACCAAAGCCAATTAACCTCTAAACCTATACATCCTTGGAGAGTGTGAGGAAACCGGAGCACCCAGATAATACCCATATCATCACAGGGAGAACATACAAACTCCTTACAGACAGCACCCATAGTCAGGATTGAACCTGGGTCTCTGGTGCTGTAAAGCAGCAACTCCACCGTTGCGCCACTGTGCAGCCTCTTCATTTAGTTCAATAGAGGTATGAATGCAGGGGAAATTGTACTTTTTCCCCCATTTCAAACACTCTCAGTCTTAGGTACAACACAGACAGATAGCAGTCCTCCCCGATAATACGCATTATTCCCAACCTCAGATGAATACAGTTTGTTCATTACTGATATATTTTTCCTCATTTATCATACTAGTATTTGAGTGGGGTTGGCAGTTTTGTATTTTAGTTCCTTTTCCCTAATAAAAATGAACTGCATCAAATCTTCACACATTCATTTAGAAAGACCCTCAAAATTAACCAAAAGCAGAATCTAGTTGTTATCGGACATACATTTGAATCTCAGCTTAAAATGCTAGGATATGTCATACAGCGCCCAGATCAATTGTTTTACACTCGTCCCTTTTTCTCCAACCTAGAGCAAACAATATCCCATTTATATCATGGTCTGAAGAAGGGTTTCGGCCCGAAACGTCGCCTATTTCCTTCGCTCCATAGATGCTGCTGCACCCGCTGAGTTCCTCCAGCAATTTTGTGTACCTTATATCATAGTATGATTTGCCTGGATCATTCACAACTTAAAAGCTTTTCATCGTATCTTGGTACATAGGACATTAACAAACCAATACCATTATCTAGATCTCTGGAAGTCATTTGTATAGCGTGGGGCATAACATTAAAAATTTTACCGAATGTAAATAATATAAAGGATTGGAGCTCAGGTATTGAGAAAGCCAGTTGAAATCTATATTTTCTGTAAATCCAAAGTCATTTTAATACTCCTTCAGCTTTAAGAAATGAATGAAAGAATAAGTGTTCACAGTCATGACCTGATTCTGCACATTCTTTTATGTTATATTCAGTCTTTGTTGAAGATACAGCTGATTAAAAGTAATGACAGCTGTGGATAAACAGGGACAATTAGAAATTCTGCATTCTGATCTTAAATTAATTTGATCTTGTAAATAGAAAAATAAAATATACAAAGGTATAAGCGCACAATTAGAGTACATTGAAGTGTTTTAGATTTGGGCACCTTAATATAGAAAAGATGTTGAAGAGATGGCATTAGTGTATAACTGTACTGGGGTAATTAATAGAACTGACAGCCAATAAATCTCTTGGACGTGATAACCTACATTTTGGTTTTGACGGTGTAGAATGTAGATGTGGAAGGTGAACTCATTGTATTCTTCCAAAAAAGAACTCCCACAGCTTGGATGATAGAAAACATACCCCACTATTTAAAAGGAAGGGGAGAGAAACTAGAGAATTATTGATCATTTAGTCTGGCATCATGAATACATATAATGCAGGCATCTATTTGTTGGAAACTAATAATAGGATTGAGCAGATACAGAACGTATTTATGAATGAAGATTATGTTTATCAAATGTGTTGACATTTTTAGTGATACATGTGGTGTACATGGACTTTCAAAAACCTTCAATGAACTGCTTCACAAGAGATTATTAATGTTAGAGTCAGTCTTATTAAGAATAATATACATATGGATTAAGGCTTAGTTAATGGACAGAAAGTGGATTAGGAATAAACAGGTTATTTTCATTTTGGGAAACTGACCGATGGACTGCCGCAGAGATCGGTACTGGAGCCCCAGCTGTTCACAGTTTATATCAGTGATTTGGATGAGAGAATCAAATGTAATATATTGAAGTTTGCTGAGGATACAAAACTAGTTTGCAATGTGATGATGTAGCAGAGAGCCTTCAGAGCAATATAAACAACCTAAGTGAATGGGCAGGTGGGTGTAGTGTGGAAATATGTAACGTCATCCAATTTGGAAGGAATAAAACAAAACATATTATTTTTTAAATGAAGAGAGATGGAGAGGTGTTGTTCAAAGGGCCCTGAATCTTGTTGGATACCAGTGAGGTTGCATCTGGACAACAGTCTGGTCCTCCTACTTAAAGAAGCAGATACATGTGATAGATGGAGGACTGTAAGGGTTCACCAAGTGGATTCCTTGGTTGTGGAACGTTCTTGTGAGGAGAAATTCAGTAGGCTTGGTCTATACGCATTAGAATTTGTAGAATCACTGATGATCTCATTCAAATGCATAAAATTTTCAAGTTAATGTGTAAGTTGATTTTTCCTTGCTGCAATGCCTGGAACTAGAAGGCATCTTCCCAAGGTGAGAGTAGGGCTTTCAAACAGAGATGAGAATAAATGGTTTGCTCCAGGGAGTAATGAATCTCTCCAAGAAGCTGTAAAGCCTCTGCCTCTTGAGTGTATTAAAGGCTGTGATCAATAAATGTTAAAATGTTAAGGTAATCATCGGATGCCTGTACTGAGGGATCAGTCATGATCTTACTGAATGTTGAAACAGGGTTCAGGGGCCAAATGTCCTACTGCTGCTTCGATGTATTATTGAAGCCATAGCACCCTAACCATAGCTGGCATAACCTCTTTGGTTCAATGGTGGCACTCTTGTTTCTGGAATATGGATTCAAGTCTCGCGTCTAAAATTTGATCTGAAAAATGGCATTCAAATGCAATATCAAAGAATATGGAAATTGTAATTTTAACCTGCAACTGTCAACTAGGATACCTTCTGAGTCTCAGGTGGAAGTAAAATATGGCATGGCACTCTTTTGAAAAAGAAACTGCAGATGCTGGTTTATACCAAAAATAGACACAAAATGCTGAAGTAACTCTGCAGGTCAGGCAGCAAAAAATGGACGTGACGTTTCGGGTTGGGACCCTTCCGCAGACTGCGTTATATAGTGTTATACTGGCCAGTATTTTTTTTCAGTCAACATAAAAATGGTTTATCTATGTCTATCATATTCTCCTTAGTGGTAGATTGCAAATTGGCTGTCATGTTTCCAGTTTTACAGTCGTGATCACACTTCAACAAATGATCTATTAGTGTTTTGGGAAATTATGTAAGTTATTTTACTGTGTTGTGGTTCTTTAATCATAGAGTATAACTAATAGTCATCTTCACTACAGAGTTTGAAATAGATTATGTCTGCTTTTATAATTGGTATGCTATTTTGGAAAAATAAATAATTTTCTGGCAAGCTGTTTAGAGAGTTATTCATTCACTATACCATCGTGAATGTATCTTTTTTTGCTAATTAACTATAAATATATTGGTATTTATTAATTTCTCGAGGAAACATTTAGAACATTACGTTTTTTTTGATGAATTAAGATGCTCCATGTCCTTAATAGAGATAAACATCTATTTTTTTCTTTGCAGTAACCACTGGAAGAAAAGCAATGACAATGTGCCTTTCATTTCTCATCTTTTCCAAGCCTTTTACCTTTCAGTAAGTAAATCTTCTTTTTATGTACAAAAGTGGCACATTTGATATATGAGATCTCAGACGTGCTAATGCAGTCTAATATCAAAGCTGACGTTCTTCCCACACCACTCAAACAACTCAAATAGGTATATTATTTCTGGCAGAGCAGTATGTACGATGGTTAACATTGCCCATGTTTATTTTGTTTTCATAGATAGTCCTACTTTTTTAATTTTTCAATGTTTCTCAGTAAGGTTCCCTTCTCTAGGGAAGCATTCAAAACATCACTTGTAACATTTTACATTTTGAGAATGAAAGTCTACTTCTTGCTGCCAACCAACAAATCAAGTCAACTTTATTTGTCACATACACATACAAGATGTGCAGTGAAATGAAAGTGGCAATGCCTGCGGATTGTGCAAAAACAACAGACAGACTAGAACAGAACCAGTATTTACATTTTAGAAAAAATAATTTAAAAAAGACACAACACAACAGTGAATTAGTCCCTGGTGAGGTAAGAGTTTACATTCCTGATGGCCTGTGGGAAGAAACTCCGTCTCATCCTCTCTGTTTTCACAGCGTTTCAGCGGAGGCGTTTGCCTGACTTTAGCAGCTGGAACAGTCCGTTGCTGGGGTGGTAGGGGTCCCTCATTATGTTGTTGGCTCTGGATCTGCACCTTCTAGTGTATAGGTCCTGCAGAGGGGTGAGTGTAGTTCCCGTAGTGTGGTCGGCCGAATGCACTACTCTCTGCAGAGCCTTCCTGTCCTGGGCAGAGCTGTTCCCAAACCAGATTAAGGTGTTGCCGGACAAGATGCTTTCTGCAGCCCCAGAGTAGAAGCACTGAAGGATCCTCAGAAAGACTCTCGCTGCTCCCCTTCTGTGATTCCTCTTGCTCTCCACCTCTACGGATCGCTTTGATTTATAGTTTTTACACTTTACCCTACCATATCTCTAGTCTCCCCCTCCCGTAACTCAGTCTGAAAAAGGGTCTCAACCCAAAACGTTACCTATTCCTTTTCTCCAGAGATGCTGCCTGTCCCACTGAATTGCTCCAGCATTTTGTGTCCATCTTGCCAATTTAAAAATTGTCCCATTGTATTTGGACTCTTCATCATATTTGGCTGGATAGTTCTTGTCAACTTTATATTTTTCTCACAAATTAAAAGCAGTCTAACTTGTATAACCTGTGCTCCTAACACAAATTATTGATAAATGGAATCAGCTTTGATGCTCAAAGTCATGCAATTTAATTCTATGACCAATAGCTTGTGGAGCAGCCATATATCCCTTTAAGATTTGTAATTTGTCCCTTGTTAACAACATCCAGTATAAAAGTCTTTATTATGTCTTGAATTAAACACACTGCTGAATTTGTAAATTTAGCCCACTATAACCCCTGAACCTATTGAATGGCATGTTATAACAACTATTATAGTTGTTATGTTGCCCTTTTAATTTATCTCATATAAATTTATTTAAATGGAATTATGTTACTCTTATCATTCTATGGACACTAAAAAAGACTATGGTTGTAGTATGTCTGTACAGCAGCTTCAGGATCTCATTGGTGATAGATTATCACAGAGAGAATTAGACCACAAACAGTTGATGTGGATTCATTAATATATGACCACTAAATAGTTTTCCTCCATTCTGACCATGTATTTGTCCTCACTAATAACATCATCCTCTGCTATTTTTATTTTGTTTTCTTTCCCTCATCCCACTCTATTCATTTTGGAAGAACTTACAAATGGTTGTCACACATTTATTCATTTTTATTTTTTTACTTTTTTATTACTGTCAGTTGATTACAGTAAATTGCGAGGCTACTCAGAGAGATACAAATGAATCAATTTTTAATGTATTTTTCTAATGTAATAATACAGAAATATTACTGTCAGGTAAGTGGTGCTCACTGACATTGATAGGGTGTTACTGATATCAAAGTTTCAACTGTCTGGTGGATCATTAGAAGTTCTACATTACTAATTATATATTTTTATTTCTCTTCAAGCTATATATGGTCAGGTCTTCTGGTCCTAATTGGAATCCTCCTGAATATTTACAGCAAAAATAAGGACAGAATTAGGCTGCCTTCACTGTGTAACGTTTGGAATATAATTCAGAAAAAACAAACAAGCTCACTGTCCCAGATGGTGTAGATCCTATACTGGTTTTCACTTCTGACATGATTGAGCAAAGCCGTCACTGGGTGGCCTTGACAGGACATTCTGCAGAAGTGCACTTGTGATGTATGCCCATTACTAATACAACCGATGATGTTAGTTGGATGATAAAACAGACTTAATCAATCGTACGAATTGTACACATGTGGTAAAGGGAACAATGCAAGGTTTGGACAATGTTTACCATAAATATCACAATGATTGTTTGCTAATAATGTGTACAAAATTCCAGATTTATAAATTGCAATTCTCTCACTTGCTCCCTCTGTACTTTGTTCTTCATTTGAATTCTGAGCAGTGGCCTGTGGTTTTTAAGATTTGTAAATGAATCAAATATGTGTTTTGCTTTAGATTTTCTTCAATGGAAATTACAAACTGGGATCAATTATGGCTAAATGTGTGTGTGTGTGTTTTTTTTCATCACATGTGTGTGCAGTTTAATTGAAGTAATTATAGTATAGTAGTAATTGTTATTTATCATGATTGTACAATTATATATATATCGTAACTATATCATTTAATGCACATTTTCCAAATGCATGTCTCGCTCTTGATCAATTTGCATCAAAAATTGTATATATTTATATTATATATATATATTTGCCTTTTAAGTATTTTTGATGCAAATTGATTGTATTCCTAGATCAATCCACAGCAAGAGTGAGACATGCATTTGGAAAATGTGCATTAAATGATATAGTTACAATGAGGTATGTCATGAAACGTTTATTGGATGGTGACCGTAGCTCAGTCAAGATTTCTTTATTGTACTTAACTTCCTACATTGCAAAAAAAAGGTAGTAAAACATGATTACCATACATTGCCAAAATATTTTGTATCACCTAGTGCCTCAAACCTAGTCTGCTGTTTACTTTTCATTAAGAGCATGAGAAAAGGCAAGGGTCAGAAAAGTACAAACACATTGCAGTGTTCCTCAAACTACCCTATTACCAAACCAACTTTGTGTTATGATCTTTACATCTTTCTGTTTTTGCACAATGCCTTTTTAATCCTTAATGACTATTTTTTAAATTAAGTTGTATTTCAACGTGTTGGAGTTTAGATGTATTTTGTTACAAAAAGAAGAAACTAAGTAAAGCATATTGCTAAAATTTCAATTTTTTTGTAGTTAGTAGATTTTTTTGTGCATTAATGCAAGTTTATTGGAAGAATTTACATCCATTTAATCATCATTATTTATGTAGCAGACATTTTAATGTGGGATATGAACAGGCTTCTGTTTCCTTAGGTTTAAAATATTGATAACATTTTCAATGACTGGATCATTAACAATGAATATACAACATTGTATTTGTAGCCTATATACTGTTACACATAATATAATTATATCTGTGTGCATGTTGCTGCATTTTGAATAATTTCAGAGTGCAAATCATAAAATGGGGAAGGAGTCAGACTATGGATGATTGAGCACAATTGGTTTAATTTGTTGCAATCTTGAATTCTGACTGGCTGATGGCCATTAATTCCCATTAAACATCTATTTTTAAAATTTTCAGTGTAATCCAAAGAAATGGCATGTTCAGATATTTGTGTGAAAAATGTAACAATACAAAAGTTGCGCCATGGATATGAAGACATTTTGTTTTATTCTGATGTGATAGGTTGAAAGTTCAGGTGGAAATTTGCACTTGATGTATTCCACATGTTATGGGTCGTTTCACTTCAAACAGACGAAAACACAATAAAATTAGTAATCAAGTAGTAAAATCTTTATTTCGCCAGGCGGATGTGGTAGTAACTGTTACAGTATGTAGATACAGAGCAACTCTATCCCCACACAAAGGGGTAATGTTTAATCAGATATATCTATACTTCAATAATCAGCAATTCAGCAATACTTTATCTCACTGAGCATTGTACATCCTCTTACTTGTCAAGATTGCATTGTACATCCTCTTGCTTGTCAAGATTGACAGGTTCTTCCGAGAGAGGAAGTGTTAGCCCATATATGGTCATGTTGAGAATGCTCTTTTTCTGCATATGAAACATTTTATTTTTTTACTATTGACGGACATTATAATCGCATAGAGCAAGGGTAGGAGCCAAGAGTCTGAACATGTCTTCGATTGTGTTGCTCTATGTTATAAACATTCAAGTATATGTGCTGTTATCTCAATAGTGTTATGAAAGAATGGCGAAAACATATTTGTTAGCTTTGTTAGTGTAATAGGAGAAAAGTGAAAATCATTTCTGCTTCTAATCCCACAGCTGTCCACTTTGTAATAGTTTAAATCTTAAACTTCCTCACACAAATATGTCTTTATTGCACACAAAAGTAATTAGTCAATAACTGTGTTTAGCTTTTAAAAACAAATTTTGCCTTTTTGACCAAGACTCTTGAGGGAAATCAATAAAAACTAATTTGATATTTACTCATAGTCCAGCGCTATTTTAGAGCAATTTTTAAGTTAAATATTTTCAAAATGTTTATTCTTTTTGTGATATATTTCAAATATATTGTCATATTTATACTTATGCTATTCTATTCTCAAGTAACATTAATCGCTGATCAACATTATAAAAAAACAGTTCTGGTTGGTTGGAGAAAGGTTATTTGCATTTCCATTCCTACAGCTCACTTTGAAGATTGCCACAGTTTTCAGACTGCATTTGATCACAGGATCATTTTGCTGGAGATAACTACATCGTCAGAAGTAAGAAGAAGAGAATTAATCAAAACAAATAAACATCAAATAATTTCAAGACATCTTTAGCTTAGTTTCGAGATACAGCTCGGAAACAAGTCCTTCGGCCTACCGAGTCCGCGCTGAATGGTGATCCCTGTACAGTAATATCTGTAGCGGCAGATTTTTATATCGTCCAAGAGATTGTTCCTTCTAGCCGCTAATGGACTGCATGATTAAGGAGAATGTCGTTATACGCATGTGAGCTTTCTGTCACAGACCTTCAGAGCTTCTTCACAGATAAATCTTCATAACACAGTCTTTTGATTAATAGATTCTTAATTGTTGATGAAAAACAATAAGGTACATCCAAACTTCTTCTGACTCGTACACTTTCATCTTCATCCAACTCCAGCTTATCGCTTTAAAGGTTAGAAAACTCCTCGTGTCTCCATTACGCTTCGCATGGTCAAAGGCTTCTCCGCAAGAAACTTAGCTCCAAACACGCCCTAGAATACGTCATAAATCCCACCCGCAATATAACGGGCAATCTAACATTTAAAGACACATGCCATAATTAATGATACACAAAATAAGCCAAATGACCACTGCATACCGGCCCCTAATTGTTCCGAGTATATAACGAGGCAATTATTAACAAACATCAAAAAAGTAGCCATGAAAGCTTAACATATATCAAAAGCAAAAAATCGGGACATTGAACCCCGTGGCTCCCCGTCGGGAAATTGAACCCCGGTCTCCCGCGTGACAGCCGGGGATACTAACGAGAAAAATAGCATGCACTATATATCTGCAATCAGAATTTTTCATCGACTCTTCCATCTTCACTTTCGCCTTCTAGAAGCAAGCATAACTAGGTTATTAATCTTATTAAAACACTTTTTAATTCTAAAGTCGTACCGTGCGCACCAAACCCTAAAATTCAGGCATGATACCCAGTATATAGTTCAAAACATAACAGTCAAAAGCTTTGATAGCATGAAACGTCTTCCTCTATGTCTGACCAACTCACGGATGTGTTGTAACAACAATGTTGAAGTGTGAAAATCCTTCACAAGAATAACAGGACTTTTAGCAATAAAGTTCACTGTTAGGTTTGATTTAATTTCCAGATAATTAGCCGAGATTTCAAATCCCAGCTCAGGCTTTGGCCATTCTCTGTCTGGCTTACAGAGAGACTTTAGTTCATTGATCCATCTCTTATCGCTTAAGAAGCGGTTCGCTGTCAGTTCTCTGGAAACTTCATCCGCAGGATTTTCTTTTCTTGATTCATTGGCACCATTTCGGCATAATCATTATCAATCATATCCTGTAAGTAGGATGTATATTCCTCATGAAATTTCGTATTCTCGCCAAACTAGCGTTTCAAATTCTGGTTGCGTTGCTCGTGCCATAGGACAATTATTCGGCAGATTAACACTTTCTTGTTTGAAAGGTAAGTCCAGACAATAGTGTCCATCAATCTTTACCGAGTAGTTCATAATATCCATGAACTTCAACTCTTCATTCGATATCTCTTCATATTCTTTGCTGGTACTTTCATTGAAGTCATGATTATATTGCTTCATCACCAGCTTTTCTAATTTATCAGTAGATATTTGATTAACAGCAATGGTAGGATTGTTCTTCTGATTCTCGTTTTCGTTGTTCCATTTCAAGGAGCCATGGATAACCCATCCAAGTCGGGTTTTTGTAGCATGTGTCCATCTTGGCTCCTAACAATCTGTATAGGTTCCAATGCCTTCAAAACATTCGTTCTGATAAGTAGATCAACAATAGAATTTATTTCAGATATTTTGACATCCTTCAGGTAAGGCCATTGTTTCAAGTCTTCATGTTTTGCTATATTTTGACGACCAAAAGGCATAGTTCTATGTGTAAACACTTCAGATATTGGTATAAAATTATCTTCATCCAGACTGGATGTAATTACATTACATTATTTGTAATATAATGACTCATGCTCTCTTTATCTTTAGTCATGGTACGCAATCAAATCTTAGTCTCTTCTGTGATGTTCAGCCTTCTCGTCAGGTTTTCTGTGCAAAAGGCAGTCGAACTTCCGTAATCAAAAAAAGCATATGTTTGCAACACTGTATTCGTCTTGCTATTCCTTACCTGTACTGATAAGATAGAAAAATTACAAGCTTCAACCCCGGCCCCAATATGAGCACTTACTTGAGGCGAGGTGATAGCATCTCTAGTAGTTGGCTTCTCTTTCTGTTCCGTTTGCTCCAGTTCATCCTTTTCTATTTGCTCTGATAACTCTTCATCTATTTGTTCCAGTTCTTCTTCCCAATGCTCTGGTAGCTCTTCTTCAGGATGATATTGCCTGCACTTATAACAAATTATAAGACTCTTACACTCTCACAATATGTCCTTTTTTCAAACATCCAATACAGATTCCCTTCTCTTTCAAGAAATCCATCTTTTCTTCATATTCTTTCACCATGAATCTTCGACAACTTCATGACCAACTTCATCACATAACAAACAAAATACTATTTGCTTGCTAGTAGATACATTTCCTTTCATTCCATCTGTCTTTTCCACAGGTCTGGTTGTGATAGCAAAACTACTTCTCATAGGTTCTAATATTTCTTCAGTTTCGGTAATGGTAGAACCTTTGTTAGTTGCAATTGGTTTATTATTTTCAATAGTCCCGTAGTGTGGCTCTAACATGTACCATACTTCCTTTTCTAAGAATTTCACCAGGTTTGGAAGCTTGGCTACTTGCTTCCTTTCATCCATTATTCCGCCTGCTTCATCTCTCCACTTTTCTCTCAGTGTTCTGGGCAATTTGCTAATGATGACTCGAGTATTACTCGCAAGATTCATTTCCTCCATGTGGCCGAGATTTTTCATCGAGCTGCAACAACCTCTCAGAAATATTGCATAATCACTCAATGCCTCCCCATCTTCCGGCTTGATTTCTTTCCAAGCATGGGTCTTCTCCATGTATGCGTTAGCAATCCTCTGTTCATTACCAAAACGTCTTTAAGTAACCTCGCCTTTTTATAGCCATGGCTGTCTGGCTCATTTTGACAACTTTCTACAAGTACCTGAATACTTCCACTTGTGTACTTCACTAGAAATCGTAAGCACTCCTTTTCATCCGTAATTCTAATTTCTAATACTTCTTCTAATGCCCTTACAAAAGCTTCTAACCCAAAGGATCTCCATCATATGTAGGAATTTCTGCGGGTGGTAAAATGAGAGAGGTATTTTGTCGAGCTATGAATTCAGCTTGACTTTTCACCAATGCCAATAACCCATCCTGATAACCTTGGCTTGGCTCCACCTGTTGATAAACAGGCCTCTGTGACTCAAATTGACCTGCTTGAGCCTGTGCATCCGGCCTTGGAAAAGCGTATTCCGATCTTAGTTTGTCCAGGGTCTCTCCAATGACCCCATAAGTAGTTTGTTTTGGTCTAGCACACATTTGCTGAGATGAAGTTTTACCGGGTCTATATTGTTTCAATGGGTGTTCCAAGCCATGAGATCCGGTGCTTCTCGATTGTGGAATTGATCTAACTACTGATTTAATTGGAGTCATTTTTTTTCTCTTGGTCCAGAGCTAATCGTTTTCAATGATGTAGAGCTGCATCTTGAACCTTTTCTTTACAATATCGCCTTCTTTGCTTTGGTCACCGCCATCTTTGAGTTTAGTTCCAGTTGTTCCTTTCGTCACCTCAGCTGCTCCTGCTGTCCCGTCATCCTTTCCTTTTGTCATCTCATCTCTTCTTCTCGCCTCATCTCTTCTTCTTGCTCAATCTCATGTTTCATCTTCAAGGCATCCGCTTCTATTGAGAGAGCGGCTAGATCAGCTTCAACTCCCACTCGAGCAGAAACCCTTGATACCGAACTGGCCAAAGAACCAGATTTATGAACTGATCTTTGTGTAGATACTTTCGAGATATTATCTTGTAGTGTAATTTCATCTTCCATTCTGGCACCTTGTTGCATTGCACTTCCAGCTGCTAAGCGTGTAAGTTGTGGTATAATTTCCGATAACCACTCTTCTGCCTTATCCATGAAACCATTGAATATCTTCACCTTATCTTCCCGCCACTTGGTGTGTCTTATGCGTTCTTCCTGAGACTGCTGTGTACACAGCAGCACATTTTGTTTCTTTCCAACCTCTTGACAGAGGTTCCATAGTTGGCTCATATTAGATTTCACTTTGCTTGCATTCTGTACTGATTCCATTAGTTTCTTCTGTTTCTCAATTAATCTGGTAACCTGTTTCCATAATTTGTTTCTCTCCTCAGTTTTTTTCAAATAGGCAGCTCGTGTATTATCTGTTTCTTCTCGATACATGAGTTTTCTGTAGCTTTCAATTGACTCGTTAACTTGTTCCCATATCGAGTTTTCCTCCTTAGTTTCTTTCAGGCAGGCAGGTTGTCCTAGACTAAGCTCGACTTCGCCACCTTGTAGTTCCTCAGGCATGGCTCTTCCTTCATCTTCTGGCTCCATGGTTTTAAAGAGGTCTTGGCAGATTGTCAAGTCTTTAAATTGAACGAACAAAGTCTTCTCTGAATTCTGCTCCAACTTCGTGTAAACATCGAAAGGTTATTTTGAAAACAATTTTCTCAGAATAATAACAAACTGATATTGTAGCGACATCACATCAACATCCATGGGTTTAAAGATTATGTTAATTCAGAAGGAATGTGTTTTTTTTAATTTGCCATTCTCTCTGCTGCCCCTGCTGGAGGGAGGGGGAGGGACTATAAAACCAGGAAGTGGTGTGCCTCACTCAGTCTCTGCAAGTTGGAGGAAGCCAGAGGGTCATGTCTCTCTGAGCTCTGAATAACACTGAACACATGTCTACTCAACTGTGAGTCCTTAATGTGGTTTGAAAATGAAAATATGGTTGGTTTGAAGTAAAAAGGCACTGCCTGCAAATGGTTGTTTGGGTGCTTTGGCTTGAAGTTAAAAGGCACTACTGCAAATGGTGGTTTGGGTGCTTTGGCTTGAAGTTGAAAGGCACTACTGCAAATGGTGGTTTGGGTGCTTTGGCTTGAAGTTGAAAGGCACTACTGCAAATGGTGGTTTGGTGCTTTGGCTTGAAGTTGAAAAGCACTACTGCAAATGGTGGTTTGGGTGCTTTGGCTTGAAGTTGAAAGGCACTCCTGCAAATGCACTTACTTCCTGTTTGCACTGTATATTGATTTTAGATAAAACGCTAGCACTTACGGCTGTGATTTTTGCCCATCTTACTCAGTCCCCCTCCGCTCAGCAGGCGCAGAGAATTCTTCCCATCAATGAAAAATAAAAGTGTAATTAGCGTTTAAAAAATGTTGTGAATCTCTCTCCTGTCAATCACGCCATGAAGGCCACACCTTTTCCGGTGGGAGGGGGAGGGCTTATAAAACCCGGAAGTGTGGGTGTGGCTCAGTCTCTGCATGATGGGGGAGGGAGAGGTCACGACTCTGAGCTGTGAATCAACTGAACACACTGAATGTCTACTGAACTGTGAGTTTGGTGTTTTGTGTGGTTTTATGGTGGTTTCACCCTGCATGAAATGGTATGAAGCTGCATTTGAATTTGGTGGCCTTGCACCCTGCTTGAAATGGAATAAAACTGCACTTGAATTTGGCGGCCTTGCACCCTGCTTGAAATGGTAGGAAATGGATTTGAATTTGGTGGCCTTTCACCCCGCTTGAAATGGAATTTTAAGGAAAAGCCATGAGTCAACTGCCAGCCCACCAGCCATGAGTGAACTGTCAGCATATCAGGCTTGAGGGACTGAACTGCTACCTCAAGAACCCATACCAGCGCTCCAGAAATCCCCCCCACTGGCCACCAATATTGGAATTGGTGGAGAGGTGGAATATTGTGTCGGGGGACCAGCCCTCCTGTGTGAACATGGGACCCAATGGGTCCCACTTAGTCTAGTAAGTATTATAAGTGAGAGGAGTAGAATTAGGCCATTCGGCCCATCAAGTCTACTCTACCATTCAACCATGGCTGATCTATCTCTCCCTCTGAACACCATTCTCCTGCCTTCTCACCATAACCTCTGATACCCGTACTGATCAAGAATTTATCTATCTCTACCTTAAAGGGCCTGTCCCACTGACACGACTTTTTCAGCAACTGTCTTCGACCTTCAAGCTCGAGGGCATTTGCCTGAAAAACCTCGAGCTGGATTGACCGACAGCGAGCCGGATCGACCGACCGCACACACACACACGCGCACACACACACACACACTAGCACATCGCAAAGGCGGGGGCCAGGGAAAGCTGTCTGAAATTCACACCCGCGATGAACAGGAAGGTAAAAGACGGCTGCCACAGTTACGGTAAGTCCTCTAGAGAGCAGGGGGGGGGGGGGGGAAGAGAGAGAAGGGGAGAAGGAATGGAGACACTTAAGAAGCCAGACAATGTTTAATAAAGTTTAGCGGGCATTTAACATTACCGTTCGGTTTACTTACCTTTTTTTTCTCAACGAGCTTTACCTTCGACTACCTTCGATTGACTTCGACTACCTACAAATAGCATTATGACCTACTAGGACCTACCTCGACTAAACCCACGAGTAAAAAAATATCAATTTTTTCCATGGCGACCTTTTTTTACTCGCGGGCGTTTTTCAGCATGTTGAAAGAAACCGGCGCGCCCTAGCTAGGATCCTAGAGTACATGGGGACTATCGAGCATGAAGAAGAGTTACAAAGACCACCTAGGACCTCTTGTCGACCATGTTGCAAGTATGAGTCGAGGGCAAACTCGTCTGAACTCGCGAATTAGGTCGCCGCAGTAGGACAACCCCTTAAAGAATTCCACAGATTCACAAAAAAAATCCTCATCTTCCTAAAAGAGCGTCCTTTAATTCTGAGGCTACGACCTCTAATACTGGTCTCTCCCACCAGTGGAAACATCCTCTCCACATCCACTCTACCCATGCTTTTCAGTATTCTATATGGTATATATAGATATATATCTATATATACATTTTGGTTTCACCATGTAGAAATTACAGCTGTGTTAATTTTAGGACACCATAATGTTTGGGACACATGGGTGTTTGTAATTGCTCAGGTGTGTTTAAATGCCTCCTTGATGCAGGTATAAGAGAGCTCTCGGCACCTAGTCTTTCCTTCAGTCTTCCCATCACCTTTGGAAACTTTTATTGCTGTTTATCAACAAGAGGACCAATGTTGTGCCAATGAAAATCAAATCAGCCATTATGAGACGGAGAACCAAGAATAAAACTGTTAGAGACATCAGCCAAACCTTAGGCTTACCAAAATTAATTGTTTGGAACATCATTAAGAAGCAAGCATTGGTGAGCTTATTAATCGCAAAGGGACTGGCAGGCCAAGGAAGATCTCCACATCTGATGACCGAAGAATTCTCTCTATAATAAAGAAATATCCCCAAACACCTGACCGATAGATCAGAAACACTCTTCAGGCGTCGGGTGTGGATTTGACAATGACCACTATCCGCAGAATACTTCATGAACAGAAATACACTGCAAGATGCAAACCACTGGTTAGCCACAAAAATAGGATGGCCCGGTTACAGTTTGCCAAGAAGTACTTAAAAGAGTAACCACAGTTCTGGAAATAGGTCTTGGGGACAGATGAGACAAAGATTAACTTATATCAGAGTGATGGCAAGAGCAAAGTATGGAGGAGAAAAGGAACTGCCCAAGATTCAAAGCATATCACCTCATCTGTGAAACACGGTGGTGGGGGTGTTATGGCCTGTGCATGTATGGCTGTTGCAGGTACTGGCTCACTTATCTTCATTGATGATACAACTGATGGTAGTAGCATAATGAATTCTGAAGTGTATAGACCGATGCTATCTGCTCAAGTTCAAACTAATGCCTCAAAACTCATTTGCCAATGGTTCATTCTACAGCAAGACAATGATCCCAAACATACTGCTAAAGCAACAAAGGAGTTTTTAGAAACATAGAAAATAGGTGCAGGAGGAGGCTGTTCGGCCCTTCGAGCCAGCACCGCCATTCATTGTGATCATGGCTGATCTGATTTTTTTCAAAGCTAAAAAATGGTAATTTCTTGAGTGTCCAAGTCAATCACCCAATCTGAACCCAATTGAGCATGCCTTTTATATACTGAAGAGAAAACTGAAGGGGACTAGTCCCCAAATCAAGCATAAGCTAAAGATGGCTGTAATACAGGCCTGCAGAGCTTAACCAGAGAAGACACAACTGGTGATGTCCATGAATCGCAGACCAAGCAGTCATTGCATGCAAAGGATATGCAACAAAATACTAAACACGACTACTTTCATTTAAATGACATTGCTCTGTCCCAAACATTATGGTGCCCTGAAATGGGGGGACTTTGTATAAACACTGCTGTAATTTCTACTTGGTGAAACCAAAATGTATAAAAATGGCCTTTATTAAAATCCGACAAAGTGCACTTTAACCACATGTATTTTTTTCTATTACAAACTCAAATCGTGGAGTACAGAGACAAATAAGTAAATGATGGGTCTTTGTCCCATCTATGTTACTAACAGTCTGATCTTGACTGCTTTTGGCCCACTGTGGTGCGATTTCCAAGAGAACGCCGCCACCTGCGGCTGTCATTTTTGGCCACCTCGCTCAGAGCCCACGTCCGCCTTCCTGGACCAGAGGATTTATCCCATCGACTAAAATTCAGAGAGTTATTAATGTTTTTTTTTTAATTTGCCATTCTCTCTGCTGGAGGGAGGAGGAGGGACTATAAAACCAGGAAGTGGTGTGCCTCACTCAGTCTCTGCAAGTTGGTGGAAGCCAGAGGGTCACGTCTCTCTGAGCTCTGAATAACACTGAACACATGTCTACTCAACTGTGAGTCCCCTTAATGTGGATTGAAAATGAAAATATGGTTGGTTTGAAGTAAAAAGGCACTGCCTGCAAATGGTTGTTTGGATGCTTTGTGTTGAAGTTAAAAGGCACTACTGCAAATGGTGGTTTGGGTGCTTTGGCTTGAAGTTGAAAGGCACTACTGCAAATGGTGGTTTGGGTGCTTTGGCTTGAAGTTGAAAGGCACTCCTGCAAATGCACTTACTTCCTGTTTGCACTGTATATTGATTTTAGATAAAACGCTACCACTTACGGCTGTGATTTTTGGCCATCTTATACTCAGTCCCCCTCCGCTCAGCAGGTGCAGAGAATTCTTCCCATCAATTAAAAATAAAAGTGTTATTAGTGTTTAAAAAACGTTGAGAATCTCTCTCCTGTCAATCAGGCCATGAAGGCCACACCTTTTCCGGTGGGAGGGGGAGGGATTACAAAACACGGAAGTGTGGGTGTGGCTCAGTCTCTGCATGATGGGGGAGGGAGAGGTCACGACTCTGTCTGAGCTGTGAATCAACTGAACACACTGAATGTCTACTGAACTGTGAGTTTGGTGTTTATTGTGGTTTTATGGTGGTTTTATGGGCGATTTCACCCTGCATGAAATGGTATGAAGCTGCATTTGAATTTGGTGGCCTTGCACCCTGCTTGAAATGGAATGAAACTGCACTTGAATTTGGTGGCTTTGCACCCTGCTTGAAGTGGAATGAAACTGCACTTGAATTTGGCGGCCTTGCACCCTGCTTGAAGTGGTATGAAACTGCACTGAATTTGGTCGCCTTGCACGCTGCTGAAAGTGGTATGAAACTGCATTTGAATTTGGTGGCCTTGCACCCTGCTTGAAGTGGTATGAAACTGCACTTGAATTCGGTGGCCTTGCACCCTGCTTGAAGTGGTTGGAAACTGCACTTGAATTCGGTGGCCTTGCACCCTGCTTGAAGTGATAGGAAACTGCACTTGAATTCGGTGGCCTTGCACCCTGCCCAAAGTGGTAAGAAACTGCACTTGAATTTGGTGGCCTTGCACCCTGCTTGAAATGGTTGGAAAATGGATTTGAATTTGGTGGCCTTTCACCCTGCTTGAAATGGAATTTCAAGGAATAGGCCTGAGTCAACTGCCAGCCCACCAGCCATGAGTGAGCTGCCAGCAGATCAGGCTTGAGGGACTGAGCTGCCACCCCAAGAACCCATACCAGCACTCCAGAAAGCCCCCCCCCACTGGCCACCAATATTGGAATTGGTGGGGAGGTGGAATATTGCGTCGGGGGACCAGCCCTCCTGTGTGAACATGGGACCCAACGGGTCCCACTTAGTCTAGTATATTATACATCCCGTATATACTTTATGTTAACCTACACATTCCTGGGATGATATTGTGCTGCCCCTTTGGGAATCTCTGTTTTATTCTTGATTGAGATATGATTTGTTATAGTTCATAAGCAAAACATTCCTGCTGATGGTGCTACTTAATCATTGCACGAGTAAGAAAATGTTAATGCCCTGATTGCACAGGTAAGATGCATAGTATTGTTGAGGCACATTACATATACTGACTCTTTGCAAAAATCTATCTAGTAAGTCTTAACTTTCATGGTTTTGCCCCATAGCGTTGCAATTTTTATGGAATCATAGAAAAGGTGCAAACAGGCTTTTAATCCATCATATCTGTAAATGATTATGTTACACAGGTCTGGAGTTTAAAGTCATGCAAGACGCGCAAATTTAAACATACTCGCCGTATCTGTCAGGCGGTCTACTAATACAACTCGAACACGTATGGACCAACCCCTCTCCCTCCGTACCAGAAAAGTTAGTGGGGGAGGGAGGCAGTGAACCCGGAAGGGAGAAAGCAGCTAGGGATACTTTGGGCGACTTGCGGGAGAGGTAGTAGTGTTGTTGTTAGACGGGGTCGCCGGTCGTGGCGGAGAACGGGACATGCTGGGTTCTAGTAATAGCAGCAGCAGCAGATGGTTTGAACATCAGAGATGGAGCAAAGGGATCAGCTGGTGGCGGGCGAGGTTCTTTCACAAGCAGCAAGTGTTGGCGGCTCCGTCTGTACAGGGCACCATCGACGATGACAAGGTAGGAGCGAGGTTCCTTAGACGGGCCGACAACTAAACCTAGACAGGAATGTCTGTAGTAGCGGTTTGCTGGACTTGTCATAGGATCGTTTCTGGATGTTGTGTTTCTCCTGGTTGCGCTTCTGGACCGTGGCTGGCTTAAACACCTGCGGCACCAGCTTCTGCTGGGCAATTGGTATCATAGGTCGTGCTGTCCTAGACATCAGGCGATGGGCTGGTGAGCCTAGGACCCCGTCTCTAGAGATATTTCTGAGATTTAAAAGGTCTAGATACACATCTGACTTGGCCTGGTGGGAGAGTTCCATTAGTTATTTTGCGCTCCTTACGGCCCGTTCAGTGAGCCCGTTACTTTGAGGGTATTCAGGGCTGCTGTGACATGGTGGAAATTCCATAGGTTGGCAAAGTGCTTGAATGCGTGACTGGCACGAGAGAGAGTGTCAGGAACTAGCATGTCCTTTCCTTTTTTGTAAACGATTCTGAGATCGAACCGCTGGAGCCGCATCATCATGCGCTGCAGTCGTGCAGGTGCTGCGTGTATAGGTTTGTTCAGGATGGTTACAAGTGGTTGGTGGTCTGTTTCGACTGTGAAAGTGTTCCCAAAGATGAAGTCCTTGAATATAGATGGTGTCAGTCAGCGTGAAGTAACCCACTGCGTCCGTATATCGGGTTTTATTTGTGTTTTATCAGTTTTATTTGTATCACCATGGCTCACTCGTGCTGAAAGCCAGCGCAGCTCATCTTAGATTCTGACATCGGGGAAAGATGGAGGCGTGGGTTCGAATCCCACTTCTGACACCATGTTACACAGGGTCTGGAGTTTAAAGTCATCTTTAATTGTAACACATAGTATACGGTACAGCAGGTTGTTAGTTGTTAATTCATCACTACTGCTTCCAAGACTACTTAATGTAGGAAGTGGGTGTTAATAAAAAAAATATAAAACATACAGTAAGGTGGGGTTAGTGATGCTACTCTACTATGATTGGTTCACTGCATTAGTTACGCCAACTAGTTATTTCTAGGCAGACTTGTCCTTTTTTTTCCATATGTTCAATTCTCTTTTAATGGCCACAATTAAGCCTCCACATCTACGTGCAGTGAAACCCAGTTTCCAACCACTTGATATGTAAAAAGGATCTTCCTCATCTTACTCTTACCTCAACTCACCTCATCAGTGCTGAACTACTATCTAACTATTTGATGTTCCTTGGACTATACCTTGGTACACGTGACAATAAACTAAACTGAACTGAACGCTCTTTGCTTTCAGTTTATACCTTTGATCTCTTAGAAACATAGAAACATAGAAAATAGGTGCAGGAGTAGGCCATTCAGCCCTTCGAGCCTGCACCGCCATTCAAAATGATCATGGCTGATCATCCAACTCAGTATCCTGCCTTCTCTCCATACCCCCTGATTCCTTTAGCCACAAGGGCCACATCTAACTCCCTCTTAAATATAGCCAATGAACTGGCCTCCACTACCTTCTGTGGCAGAGAATTCCAGAGATTCACCACTCTCTGTGTGAAAAATGTTTTTCTCATCTCGGTCCTAAAAGATTTCCCCCTTATCCTTAAACTGTGACCCCTTGTTCTGGACTTCCCCAACATCGGGAACAATCTTCCTGCATCTAGCCTGTCCAACCCCTTAAGAATTGACCTTGATCCCTTCACCAAACAGCTGCCAGATCCCATCATCATTTTATATACCTGTCAAAACACCCCTCAGCCTTTGCAAATAAAACAGTCCCAGCCTATTGTCTATATGGGTCTATTGTCTATTGTCTATAGGCAGCCTATCGACTACATTCTATAGTCTTTCATTCTGGCTAGAAAAACGATGGCAACATTTCTCTGCATCAAACATCATCTGCCATTCATCTGCCCATTCCACCAGCCTGTTCATTTCCTCTGCAATCTATCCTTATCCTCTTCCCAGTTTGTAGTACTGACAAGTCTCATATCACCTGTATTTTTTTCTTTCTGAGGTATTTCTTGAATCTGCTTCAACCACCTTTTCACGCAGCATGTTTCAGATTGCATCAATTTTCAGGATTTAAATCAAGCTCTACTTTTTTAATGCTTTTACCAATTACAACATATTTGAACCCTTTGGTTACAACCTTCCTGCCAGTAGATCCAGAATATTTTTTTTTAAATAATGTCGATGCATAGAAATATATTTTTTAATGTATAAAAATGGGTGTGATGAGGGAGAATGGTGTTTTGTTTTTTTTCCATAGCAGCCAGTAGCACATTATTCCTGTTTGGCTAGAAAGGTGACATTCAACAGTGGCAGCATTGAAAGTCACTGGTGTACTCAATTAAAATATTTATTTTAAAGTTCCATTATCAAAGGGTTTGACATGAGTTGCCTCTTTTACTGCCCCATGGATCATGTTTTTAAGCATTTCCTGCTAATTTCCTGAACCTTCCAAAAATGAATTATTCCTTTCTAAAGCTTTGAATACAAAAGAAAAACTAAATTCAGAAATATTTAGTGCAAATTTTAAAGAAAACTATGCCTTGAATGTTTACTGAGGGTGCGGTACCAAGGCCACCCTCCCCTTTATTAATGTCAACTGCATCAGTTAGATCAGTGACCTATGTTTTGTTTTATTACTGGTTTCCTTGCAATAAATAATGGTGATGTCTGAAGCTCATCACAACCACAAATAGGGTGGTATATAATATGTCGCCTTCTCAAAATTGCCACAGCAGGGAGTGTTGGCAGCTCATCCATTATTTGGTTATTTCGGGCAAAAGGTTTTTTTTTTGTCTGTCCTTGGACTTGAAATGGAATCGACAAACTTCATTCTGTTAGAGAACCATCCGTTAAACCCTCAGAATATCCTGGGTCGGGAGTTAGGTTGTCCTTCGTGACCCCTCCCAGCACCAAAACGTAAAATTCATAGGAGTTGATTGCCATTTAAACATTCGCCAGATTTCCTTCTAAAGGAAGTTTACCGCACATTTTTAAAGCTGATGAATGGGTTTTCCAAGGGACTTGATTTTTTTTTTAAACTAGAAAAATCTGATCCACTACCCATTTAAAAAAGTAATGAGCAGCAAACGGGATAATACTGTAGTCACCTGTTCCATATAATCTTGCTGGCACTGAGTATTCCAACAGAATAGGTGATGAACCTTGGTTAGAGATTTGCTCTGTCAGCATGCAAGAAACAAATGAGCTCTATCCACTTCATTCATGTCAGAATTCAACAGCTTGAATTGCATGAACATCCTGCAGTCACTCATGAAGAGAAATTTTTAATAATAAATATATAATAATTAATGACCTAGTAGCTGTAGTTGTCTTCAGGGCATAATATCTAATTTCCTTGCAATGTTTCATATTCTTACTTTTCACGCTGCAAGAGTCTATCATTAAAACCAAATGTAGGTTTCTATCACTTTTATTTATTTTTCAAATCAACTTATAAATCAGTGCCCGGGCTTGTTACAGATGGGTTCCAATAAATTATCAGTTGTGGACAAATTCTGAATGTTAAATACTTTCTTTTCAATGTCGTTATGGTAAGTCCTCAGGGTCTAATTTGTGTAGGTAATTCTGTTTGATGTAAAGCCGTACATTAAATTAATATTACAAATAATGCATGTAATATTTTATGGGCAAAATCTTTATTTATTTTGCATATGAAAAATTAAAATAGGAAATTCCCAGAACATAAATACAGTAATAACTTTACCAGTTGTGTCTTTTCCACGAAACAAGAAGCAATTTAACGCATCGGTGGCAGTTGCCTAGTAATTTGACTAGAAATACAGAAGCCTGGAAGGGTAGATTTAAGGGACAATATGGCATCAGAAAGTATTATGTATTGCTTCTGATGTAAACAAGCATCATTGATGCAGTTACGAATATTCCAAATCCGACCGGGTTTCTACAATGAAGAATTGTGCCGTGGAAACAATCAAAGAAATGAGTGCAATGTCAGGAACACTTCATTTAACCCCTTCAGTCTGAGCCTGAAGGGTTACAACTAATAACAGGGACTGCAGAGGCTGAAAGAGGTCTCCCATAGCTTTGGTACATTTTGTCTTTAATAATCTGAAATTTTATTATGTTCACTTACAGCATATTCGGATTGATTTCAAATCACTTAAAGAGTAACAGGAGAAGGGATTTAAGGGTGCTTGAGGAAGATTTTTTCTTCACCCAGAGGCTGATTAAAATCTGGAATGGACGACCTCAAGGGTGGTAGAGGCAAAGATTCTCCCAAGATTTAAGAAGTATTCGGATGAGCACTTGGAACACCATGGCACAGAACACTCTGGGCTAACTGTTCAGTGTAGTTAGGTTCTTAATGGGCAGCACAAACTCAGTCTGAAACAAAGGTCCTGTTTCCATCCTGTATAATTATTACTCCGACAATGTTTTAACGGTACTGATTACTTATACAATTTTTCAGATCACTATGATGTCTGCCAAGCTGTACAATAAACAATAGGAATAGGAATACTTTATTGTCACATGTGACTAGGCACAATGCGATTCTTTGCTTGCATACACAATGTATACAAATAGCAGACACCTATAGGGACTATGCTATTCGGGACGACAGATGGCACAATGGGCTCAGTGTTCGGCTGGCAACTGGAAGGTAGCCGGTTCGAATCCCGCTTGGAGTGCATACTGTCGTTGTGTCCTTGGGCAAGACACTTCACCCATCTTTGCCTGTGTGTGAATGTGTGTGAGTGATTGGTGGTGGTCGGAGGGGCCGTAGGCGCAGATTGGCAGCCACGCTTCCGTCAGTCTGCCCCAGGGCAGCTGTGGCTACAGAAGTAGCTTACCACCACCGAGTGTGGCTGAGGAGTGAATGAATAATGCGATGTAAAGCGCCTTGAGTATTAGAAAGGCGCTATATAAATCCCATCCATTATAGGGGGGGCACAAAGTTACAAAGCACGCTGGTTCCCCCTTTTGTCCCGTCCCCTCCCCCCAACAGTTCCCCCAGTCCGGCTTCCTATTGTCCCTTGTCCTCCCCCCCCCCCCCACCATTGTCTATTGTCCTCCCCCAACCACCCCCATGTCGGGTCCACCAATAGAGAACTTCTAATGGTTAGTAAGGGATCCTGACACAAATCAATTGTCCCAAATCAGGCTCTGCTCTGAGTCATGGTGCAATTTCATCAAGAAAGTTAAATTTACTTGGCCAAGAAGATGTAAAAATTGGAGAGCTACTTTAGGAGTAATAGGTTTCTGCCTAAAACCTGATACCATTGGGGCCATAGCTATGATGCTGTTACTCTGTAAACCAACAGGAGCTTCGGAACAATGGGCAATTAAGCATCCAAAAGCTACCCTCTTAGAATAGCTGGACCCAGCAAAGTTAGGTTACATTGAGATTTGCTGACATGCTTCCTTGTATATTAAGGCACTATCAAATGATCTGTGTGGCCACCGTAATATAAAAGATTGGAAGAAAACGCAGACCTTACTTAAATCAACACTGCTCCACCGATTCCAACAGCACCTAGCAGGGCATGGAGACTAAAATTGGTGCTGTGATCAGGATTATTTAAACTTTGAACTAGGTTTAAAATGGCTGAGATCTAATTTGATATCACTCAAGATCAAAATAATTCCAGGAATGTACAAGGCATGTCATCATAAGCTCCATACAAAGGCAGATCTTACAGGCATATGTATCCATGCTGGCAGATAGGGGCTCTTCAAGAATGTCCTGCCACTGCCATGTTTGCATCAATGGCCCTGATTTGATGCTAAACTTTCCATTGAGCTCAGTCCACCAGCTCATTCTGCGTTAGCTAGTATCTCTGCTTCCGTTGCAGGGAGCTAGTGAGCACATCTGTACCTTGACAGGTATAGTGCAACCTCTGTAAAGTTCCTATATTAGGCTCTAACAACTTAGTTAATGCTCACTTCATCTTCACTTATGATCTGAACAAACTGAAAAGCAGCTAATTTGCAGGAACTCCCACAAAAGGCAATGAGATAATCAACAAATAATCTGTTTGAATGATGCTGAAAGATAAATATATGACAGCAATAACTCCTTCATGTTGAAAATGGTGTTGTGGATATTTGATATTTACCTCATAAAGCAGACAGGGCTTTGTTGTGAAGTATCATCTGAAAGACAGGACTGCCAACTGCAGGACTATCTCAGTACTGTGCTCAGTTGGTGGCTAAGAGATGAGGCATGGAAAACTAACTACAAGCTCTCACTTCACATAATGTTGCACCAAAAATACAACCTCTGGAAGAAATTAAACAGTGCAATTACATTTCTTGTGTCTGCGAAACATTTTGCCTTATGAGTTACTAGATTTTTTATGTGGGAAGTTAAATATGGCAAAGGGGTTGAGAATCTATTGGAATATTTTTTTTAAATTCTTGCTTAAGATGAAATGACTTACACATATCTATCCACAGCCCTAAGATCAAGTCAAAGTCAGTTGTATCCAATCCTTTGATGTACAGACCAGTTAGTCTAACATCGGTAGTGGGGAAAATGCTAGAGTCAGTTATTAAAGATGGGATAGCAGCACATTTGGAAAGTGGTGAAGTCATTGGACAAAGTCAGCATGGATTTACGAAAGGTAAATCATGTCTGACGAATCTTGTAGAATTTTTAGAGGATGTAACTAGTAGAGTGGATAAGGGAGAACCAGTGGATGTGTTATATCTGGACTTTCAGAAGGCTTTCGACAAGTCCCACATAAGAGATTAGTATGCAAACTTAAAGCACACGGTATTGGGGGTTCAGTATTGATGTGGATGGAGAACTGGCTGGCAGACAGGAAGCAAAGAGTAGGAGTAAACGAGTCCTTTTCACAATGGCAGGCAGTGACTAGTGGGGTAGCGCAAGGCTCAGCGCTGGGACCCAAGCTATTTACAATATATATTAATGATCTGGATGAGGGAATTGAATGCAACATCTCCAAGTTTGCGGATGACACGAAGCTGGGGGGCAGTGTTAGCTGTGAGGAGGATGCTAGGAGGCTGCAAGATGTCTTGGATAGGTTGGGTGAGTGGACAAATGGATGGCAGATGCAGTATAATGTGGATAAATGTGAGGTTATCCACTTTGGTGGCAAAAACAGGAAAGTAGACTATTATCTGAATGGTGGCCGATTAGGAAAAGGGGAAATGCAACGAGACCTGGGTGTCATGTTACACCAGTCATTGAAAGTAGGCATGCAGGTGCAGCAGGCAGTGAAGAAAGCGAATGGTATGTTAGCATTCATAGCAAATGGATTTGAGTATAAGAGCAGGGAGGTTCTACTGCAGTTGTACAGGGTCTTGGTGAGACCACACCTGGAGTATTGCGTACAGTTTTGGTCTCCTAATCTGAGGAAAGACATTCTTGCCATAGAGGGAGTACAGAGAAGGTTCACCAGACTGATTCCTGGGATGGCAGGACTTTCATATGAAGAAAGACTGGATAGACTCGGCTTGTACTCGCTAGAATTTAGAAGATTGATGGGGGATCTTATAGAAACTTACAAAATTCTTAAGGGGTTGGACAGGCTAGATGCAGGAAGATTGTTCCTTATGTTGGGGAAGTCCAGAACAAGGGGTCACAGTTTGAGGATAAGGGGGAAGTCTTTTAGGACCGAGATGAGAAAAACATTTTTTACACAGAGAGTGGGGAATCTGTGGAATTCTCTGCCACAGAAGGTAGTGGAGGCCAGTTCATTGGCTATATTTAAGAGGGAGTTAGATGTGGCCCTTGTGGCTAAAGGGATCAGGGGGTATGGAGAGAAGGCAGGTACAGGATACTGAGTTGGATGATCAGCCATGATCATATTGAATGACGGTGCAGGCTCGAAGGGCCAAATGGCCTACTCCTGCACCTATTTTTTATGTCTATGTTTCTATCTGAGTAGCTACAGAGCTTTGCAGCAGGTGATCCCACAGCCCAAAGGATTATATGGGTGCACCGCAATTTCTAGGTGATGATTTTGCCACTGTACCTTCAGCAGGGGATAATATCAAGCATGATTTCTTGCACGGAAAATCTAGACTGCAGCACAACCGGCACACCTGATGTTCACAAACTCTTGCTCCACAATATAACAATGCAAAGCAATACAGTGCCCTCCATAATGTTTTGGACAAAGACCCATCATTTATTTATTTGCCTCTGTACTCCACAATTTGAGATTAGTAATAGAAAAAAATCACATGTGGTTAAAGTGCACATTGTCAGGTTTTAATAAAGGCCATTTTTATACATTTTAGTTTCACCATGTAGAAATTACAGCAGTGTTTATACATAGTCCCCCCATTTCAGGCACCATAATGTTTGGGACACAGCAATGTCATGTAAATGAAAGTAGTCATGTTTAGTATTTTGTTGCATATCCTTTGCATGCAATGACTGCTTGAAGTCTGCGATTCATGGACATCACCAGTTGCTGGGTGTCTTCTCTGGTGATGCTCTGCCAGGCCTGTTTTGCAGCCATCTTTAGCTTATGCTTGTTTTGGGGCTAGTCCCCTTCAGTTTTCTCTTCAGCATATAAAAGGCATGCTCAATTGGGTTCAGATCGGGTGATTGACTTGACTACTCAAGAATTGACCATTTTTTAGCTTTGAAAAACTTCTTTGTTGCTTTAGCAGTATGTTTGGGATCATTGTCTTGCTGTAGAATGAACTGCAATGAGTTTTGAGGCATTTGTTTGAACTTGAGCAGATAGGATGTGTCTATACACTTCAGATTTCATTATGCTACTACCATCAGCAGTTGTATCATCAATGAAGATAAGTGAGCCAGTACCTTCAGCAGCCATACAAGCCCAGGCCATAACGCACCCATCACCTTGTTTCTCAGATGAGGTGGTATGCTTTGGATCTTGGGCAGTTCCTTCTCTCCTCCATACTTTGCTCTTGCCATCAATCTGATATAAATTAATCTTCATCTCATCTGTCCACAAGACCTTTTTTTCCAGAACTGTGGTTGCTCTTTTAAGTACTTCTTGGCAAACTGTAACCTGGCCATCCTATTTTTGTGGCTAACTAGTGGTTTGCATCTTGCAGTGTAGCCTCTGTATTTCTGTTCATGAAGTCTTCTGTGGACAGTGGTCATTGACAAATCCCCACCTGACTCCCGAAGAGTGTTTCTGATCTGTCAGACAGTGTTTGGTGATTTTTCTTTATTATAGAGAGAATTCTCTGTCATCAGGAGGTTTTCCTTGGCCTGCCAGCCTTTTTACGAATGGTAAGTTCACCCATGCTCTCTTGCTTCTTAATGACGTTCCAAACAGGTAAGCCCAAGGTTTGGCTGATTTCTCTAACGGTTTTATTCTTGTTTCTCAGTCTCATAATGGCTTCTTTGACTTTCAATGGCACAACTTTGGTCCTCATGTTGACAAACAGTAATAAAAGTTTCCAAAGGTGATGGAAAGACTGGAGGAAAGACCAGGTGCTGAGAGCTCCCATACCTGCATGAAGGAGGCAATTAAACACACCTGAGCAATTACAAATGCCTGTGAAGCCATGTGTCCCAAACGTTATGGTGCTCTGACATGGAGTGACTATGTATAAACACTGTTGTAATTTTTACATGGTGAAACCAAAATGTATAAAAATGGCCTTTAATAAAATCTGACAATGTGCACTTTAACCACATGTGATTTTTTTCTATTACAAATCTCAAATTGTGGAGTACAGAGGCAAATAAATAAATGATGGGCCTTTGTCACAAACATTATGGAGGGTATTGTATATATGGATTGATTTTTGCAGAGGAAAGGGGACTGGAATCTTAATTCTAGAAGAGGCTTCAATGATTGTTTAAGATCTAAAAGCATGTATAGGTTAATTGGTCATTTTAAAATATCTCCCAGAGTAAAATAGCTCCGGTGAGTGGTGGAAACTGGAGGGTGCTGACAGAAATGTTGGGAGAACTTACATAGGATTAATGTAAACGAGTGATTGTGGTTGATGTAGTCTCGATGTGTTGAATGACTCTTTATGACTCTATACAAATTCTGCTGTGGCAAGCTTAAGATTTGAATGGTACAGATATCTTGTTCTATCATTAATGGTCTAAAAACCAAATGAAATGCATAGCATTATTTCCCAAGAGAAACTATTCCCAAGTAAGCACTACTAACTGCCCACTTTCAGATGTATGGGGGATCCCTTGGATCAGATAGCCTGTGTAAGGAAGTAAAAAGGAAGGAAGATTCTAAGGGGAGTAGGAGGCAACCGTGGCTGACAAGAGAAGTTAGGGATAGAATAAAACTAAAAGAAAAGATGTATAACACAGCAAAGAGTAGCCAGAAGCCAGAGGATTGGGAAACTTTCATAGGACAACAGAAGGAAACAAAACGGGCAATACGGTCTGAAAAGATGAAGTACGAGGGGAAGCTGGCCAGGAATATAAAGAAGGACAGTAAAAGCTTCTTTAGATATGTTAAGGGAAAAAGAGTAGCAAAGTCAAATGTGGGTCCCTTGAAGGCAGACACGGGTGAAATTATTATGGGCAACAAGGAAATGGCAGAAAAGTTGAATAGGTACTTCGGATCTGTCTTCACTAAGGAAGACACAAACAATCTCCCAGATGTACTGGAGGACAGAGGATCTAAGGGGGTAGAGGAACTGAAATAAATTTTCATTAGGTGAGAAATAGTATTGGGTAGGCTAATGGGACTGAAGGATGATAAATCCCCTGGGCCTGATGGTCTGCATCCCAGGGTCCTCAGGGAGGTGGCTCTAGAAATAGTGGACGCATTGGTGATCATTTTCCAATGTTCAATAGATTCAGGATCAGTTCCTGTGGATTGGAGGATAGCTAATGTTATCCCACTTTTCAAGAAAGGAGCGAGAGAGAAAACGGGGAATTACAGACCAGTTAGCCTGACTTCGGTGGTGGGAAAGATGCTGGAGTCAATTATTAAAGAGGTAATAATGGGGCATTTGGATAGCAGTAAAAGGATTAGTCCAAGTCAACATGGATTTATGAAAGGGAAATCATGCTTGACTAATCTTCTGGAGTTTTTTGAGGATGTGACAAGTAAAATGGATGAAGGGGAGCCAGTGGATGTAGTGTATCTAGACTTTCAGAAAGCCTTTGATAAGGTCCCGCACGGGAGACTGGTGACTAAAATTAGAGCACATGGTATTGGGGGTAGGGTGTTGACATGGATAGAAAATTGGTTGGCAGACCGGAAGCAAAGAGTAGGAGTGAACGGGTCCTTTTCAGAATGGCAGGCAGTGGCGAGTGGAGTGCCGCAAAGCTCGGTGTTGGGGCAGCAACTGTTTACCATACAGTGGCTTGCAAAAGTATTCATACCCCTTGAACTTTTCCACATTTTGTCACGTTACAACCACAAACGTAAATGTATTTTATTGGGATTTTATGTGATAGACCAACACAAAGTGGTGCATAATTGTGAAGTGGAAGGAAAATGATACATGGTTTTCACATTTTTTTACTAATAAAAAACTGAAAAGTGTGGCGTGCAAAAGTGTTCAGCCCCCTTTACTCTGATACCCCTAAATAAAATCCAGTGCAACCAATTGCCTTCAGAAGTCACCTAATTAGTGAATAGAGTCCACTTGTGTGTAATCTAATCTCAGTATAAATACAGCTGTTCTGTGAAGGCCTCAGAGGTTTGTTAGAGAACATTAGTGAACAAACAGCATCATGAAGCCCAAGGAACACACCAGACAGGTCAGGGATAAAGTTGTGGAGAAGTTTAAAGCAGGGTTAGGTTATAAAAAAATATCCTAAGCTTTGAACATCTCACGGAGCACTGTTCAATCCATCATCCGAAAATGGAAAGAGTATGGCACAACTGCAAACCTACCAAGACATGGCCGTCCACCTAAACTGACAGGCCGGGCAAGGAGAGCATTGATCAGAGAAGCAGCCAAGAGGCCCATGGTAACTCTGGAGGAGCTGCAGAGATCCACAGCTCAGGTGGGAGAAACTGTCCACAGGACAACTATTAGTCGTGCACTCCACAAATCGGGCCTTTATGGAAGAGTGGCAAGAAGAAAGCCATTGTTGAAAAAAAGCCATAAGAAGTCCCGTTTGCAGTTTGCCACAAGCCATGTGGGGGACACAGCAAACATGTGGAGGAAGGTGCTCTGGTCAGATGAGACCAAAATTGAAGTTTTTGGCCTAAATGCAAAACGCTATGTGTGGCGGAAAACTAACACTGCACATCACCCTGAACACACCATCCCCACTGTGAAACATGGTGGTGGCAGCATCATGCTGTGGGGATGCTTTTCTCCAGCAGGGACAGGGAAGCTGGTCAGAGTTGATGGGAAGATGGATGGAGCCAAATACAGGGCAATCTTGGAAGAAAACCTGTTAGAGTCTGCAAAAGACTTGAGACTGGGGCGGAGGTTCACCTTCCAGCAGGACAACGACCCTAAACATACAGCCAGAGCTACAATGGAATGGTTTAGATCAAAGCATATTCATGTGTTAGAATGGCCCAGTCAAAGTCCAGACCTAAATCCAATTGAGAATCTCTGGCAAGACTTGAAAATTGCTGTTCACAGACGCTCTCCATCCAATCTGACTGAGCTTGAGCTATTTTGCAAAGAAGAATGGGCAAAAATTTCAGTCTCTTGATGTGCAAAGCTGGTAGAGACATACCCCAAAAGACTTGCAGCTGTAATTGCAGCGAAAGGTGGTTCTACAAAGTATTGACTCAGGGGGGCTGAATACTCTTGCACGCCACACTTTTCAGTTTTTTATTTGTAAAAAAATTTGAAGACCATGTATCATTTTCCTTCCACTTCACAATTATGCACCACTTTGTGTTGGTCTATCACATAAAATCCCAATAAAATACATTTACGTTTGTGGTTGTAACGTGACAAAATGTGGAAAAGGTCAAGGGGTATGAATACTTTTGCAAGCCACTGTATATATTAATGATTTGGAAGATGGAATTAGAAGCAACACTAGCAAGTTTGCGGATGACACAAAGCTGGGTGGCAGTGTGAACTGTGAAGAGGATGTTAGGAGGTTGTAGGGTGAGTGAGTGGGCAGATGCGTGGCAGATGCAGTATAATATAGATAAATGTGAGGTTATCCACTTTGGCGGCAAAAACAAGGGGGCAGATTATTATCTCAATGGGGTTAGGTTAGGTAAGGGGGAGGTACAGCGAGACCTGGGTGTCCTTGTACACCGGTCACTGAAAGTTGGTGCAGGTACAGCAGGCAGTGAAGAAAGCCAATGGAATGTTGGCCTTCATAACAAGAGGATTTCAATATAGGAGTAAAGAGGTTCTTCTGCAGTTGTATAGGGCTCTGGTGAGACCACATCTGGAGTATTGTGTACAGTTTTGGTCTAATTTGAGGAAGGACATCCTTGTGATTGAGGCAGTGCAGCGTAGGTTCACGAGATTGATCCCTGGGATGGCGGGACTGTAATATGAAGAAAGATTGAAAAGACTAGGCTTGTATTCACTAGAGTTTAGAAAGATGAGGGGCTATCTTATAGAAACATATAAAATTATAAAAGGACTGGACAAGCTAGATGCAGGAAAAATGGTCCCAATGTTGGGCGAGTCCAGAACCAGGGGCCACAGTCTTAGAATAAAGGGGAGGTCATTTAAGACCGAGGTGAGAAAAAACGTTTTCACCCAGAGAGTTGTGAATTTATGGAATTCCCTGCCACTGAGGGCAGTGGAGGCCAAATCACTGGATGGATTTAAGAGAGAGTTAGATAGAGCTCTAGGGGCTAGTGGAGTCAAGGGATATGGGGAGAAGGCAGGCACGGGTTATTGATACGGGATGATCAGCCATGATCACAATGAATGGCGGTGCTGGCTCGAAGGGCTGAATGGCCTCATCCTGCACCTATTTTCTATGTTTCTATGTTTCTATGTAAGCAACATGACAGTGTTTGAAGTTCACCCTGAACATAGCCTTGGGTTAAATAACAATTGGAGAAATCTGAACCCATTTTGTGACAAGCAAATCATTCTAATTTCCATATTACAATCCTGGTCAGGAAAATAACCAAAGGTAGTAATTAGACATATCCTCGGAATGCTTTTTCCAATGTGCTGGTTAATGTATTTGAATTAATTTGGTTATTGTGCCCATTTTGGTTCCGTTGCTAACTCATATAAAATAAACAGGATGACAGTAAAATATCACACAGTAGTTGCAGGTAAGCATATTAAAAAGGGTCATTGCATTGTCCATTGGATATTAGGTCCCTGGTTCTTGCAGGAGAAAAGGTTATTCCAGGAGTTTCTACTGCATTAGATTCTGAAGGTGCAACAGTAGAAAGACTTGCAATTATATTACTCAACTTGTGATTTCAGGTGTCCTGACTCACAACTAAGTATATTTAGCTAAGTACATAAGCAACGTTTATGGGTGTTGTGGGCTGAAGGGAAGGGTTTCCAGAGGGCTAGTATGGACATTGTGGGCTGAATGGATTCTTGGGCTAGTCCTGCAGCTCCGGACAGGGAGGCTTCAGGTGGGGGCCAGAGGGAGCGTTCTGTTGCCGGGGGAGGGGGACGGCTTCAGGCAGGGGCCGGTGGGGGGTGGGGGAAGCGCTGCTGTGGCCAACCACTGCTGTGGCTTGCCGCTGTCATGGCCTGCCGGTGGGGGGGGGGGGGGCGGAGTTGGTGAGCCCCACCAGCGCCCGGCCCCGCCAGCACCCTACTCCCTCATTCCCCCTACTCTCATTCCCCCAGATCTTGTGTTTGCAGCAATCGGGCAGGCTCCGCGCTCTGGGCGGCTTCTGGGCCCACAATTTACTCACTCACGGCTTCTGGAGCCAGTGTTCACTCACTGCTTCCGGGCTTCCTGATTGACTCACGCCCAACTTGTGGACTCATGCCCAGCCTCCAGGGCTTTATTCTCCTCACACCCAGAAGGGCCGTTACCTTTGTGGTGACTGACAGGCGAGAAGACCAATCTGCTCATTTGACGATTTTTTAAACCTTCACAACTTTTGTAATCCTCCGCTGATCGGAACAAAACCTGGTGGCTAGGAGCAGAGGAGAATGGTGAGTAAGGTGGCGAAACAATCCTAGCGATATAGGGTACCATTTTTGCACAAATTTAAATACAACGTCAAGATGAGGGTTTTAGTAATAGTATAGATTGTGGTGCGTGGGTCTCAAAAAGGAAGAGAGGAGTCGAGTATTTTGAGAGGCACCTTTAATTATGTTCCTCCCGGTTGTAGGGAGGTCCAAACGAGAGAAAGATGGCACCCAAACCCCTGCCTTTAAACCCTCTGGTTAAGGACCGCCTCCGGACTAAACCACTCCCGGGCCGAGGGGTTCGACAGTATGATGGCGCGACCCTTGGGAGCCACCACAAGATGGTCTTACTCAAGAATGAGTGTCCAACAATGAAATGTCCAAAGTCTGATCCACGCGCTCGATGTGCTGGTGCAGCTCCTGATCCAGTTCAGAGCAGGTTACTGCAGGGCCTCCTCCGTCACCCTCAGCCCGCGGACCAACGCCTCTCTCCTTGCCCCACCGCCTTTGTGTCCAGAGGGCACCTCCTGCAGCCGACCTTAAAAGCACTGGAGGCAAAACCCAGGTGACGGGCCCACTCCTCGCATCCGTCATCACCAGCGATTACAAGTCCTGCAAGTTTTCGACAGGGTTCCGTTCCTGAGAACTGTTTGTAACCCGAACAGTGTGCGTTGGAAATTCCAGCAATAAGTTTAAAAACGTGGGCTAACCGAGGGCAAAGATTATTTAGATCAGGGTGTTTAACTCAACCACTCAGACATTGCCACTCACCCAGTCCCCACGTGGCAGAAGATGCAAATTCACCTCGCCATTCTTCGAAACACCCGTTCTTATAGATGGGCTGCGCTTTCATAAGCTGGGGAAGAGTTGTACAACGGAAATGCTATAACCAATTTCATTCTCTGTTTATTTAACACTATAGTAAGTCATATTTTATGATGAAGAAATCTATAATGCGCTTGACCAGAATTTACAATTTCTTGTCGAATTCTGATTGCACAATCTATTATTTGAATTTAAACTCAAATTAGATCCTTCATTTTCTGATTTTTATCCAAAAGCATTAGGTAGCCAACGGTATTCTTGTGCTTCACCTAAAATTTCACTCTCTGTTGATGAATTAATTGTGTGTGGAAATGTTTCTAACTGCAAGCAGGGCCTGCACATTTAGCTTTAGTTTCAGAGATATAGCACGGAAACAGGCCCTTTGGCCCATCAACTCCGCGCTACTCAGTGATCCCGTACACTAGCACAATCCTACACAGTAATAGAAACATAGGTGCAGGAGTAGGCCATTTGGCCCTTCGAGCCAGCACCACCATTCAATATGATCATGGCTGATCATCCAAAATCAGTACCTTGTTCCTGTTTTTCCCCATATCTCTTGATTCCATTAGCCCTAAGAGCTAAATCTAACTCTCTCTACAGGCGAGGATCAATTCACAAATTTTACTGAAGCCAAATTAACCTGCAAACCTGTACATCTTTGTAATGTGGAAGGAAACCAGAGCACCCGAGGAAAACCCACGCAGTCATGGGGAGAATGTAGAAACTCCGTACATATAGCACCCACAGTAAAGATCAAGCCTGAGTCTCTGGCACTGGAAGGCAGCAACTCTACCTCTGTGCCACCTAAGTCATTGAGGACTTGGACGCCTAGGCTGCAGCTGAAGAAGACATCTCAGACAACACCTTGGTATTCAGATACCAAAATACCTTTCCATGTTTCCATAAGGTAGACAGAACTTTTGTCTTGGGGTGGAAATGACGGTGACTAAAGGACATGGCTTTAAGGTGAGAGGGGTAAAGTTTAAAGGGGAGGTGCTGGGCAAGCTTTTTACACAGAGGCGGTGGGTGCCTGGAACATGCTGACGGGGGTCAAGGTGGAACCAGATACGATAGTGGCATTTAAGGGCCGCGGAGCTTGAACTGGCCCGTTCGCGGAGCTCGGTTGAGCCGCTGGACTGACTACCATCACCCGGTGGGGTAACAACATATCGCCTCAGCGCAGAGGGAGAAGAGGAGGGAAGAGACAGTAACTTTAAGACTTTTGCCTCCATCACAGTGAGGAGGTGCCTGGTGAACTCGCTGTGGTGGATGTTAATTTGTGTTTATTGTGTGTTTTGTTGTTTATTATTATATGTATGGCTGCAGGCAATGACATTTCATTCAGACCGAAAAGGTCTGAATGACAAATAAAGGATCTAATCTAATCTAATCTAATCTAATATGTCAAGAAATGCTTTCAGATTTGCTAAGATATGTTAAGAAAGGAGGGATATGGATCACGTGTAAGCAGAAGAGATTAGGTTATCTTGGCATTCTGTTCAGCACAGACATTGTGGACCTAAGGGCCTGCTCCTGTGTTGTTCTATGGTCTATGTTCAATGTTCTTCGCTCAAATTGTGCTTAATAGACAGCTTTTGTTTGTTACATTCACAAGACCAAAATTATTTTATGAAATACATTCTTCTTTCATGTGAAACATATTCTTCATTTGTGTGAGGAGTCATTTAACTTGACTTGCATTAATTGTCTAAACGAGGCTGATTTCATAAAACCCGCCAGAAAAGAATAAAATCTAAGCATTTATTAAATAATATAACGATGCGTAAACATAGGGTTGGGTTTTGCTGGTAAATCCATAGTGAATTGCAAACATTTACTCAGTTTAATTGTCGGGAAGTTGAGGACTCAACAGATATGAGTTCATATGCAGAAATCTTTTCAGTAACATAGAAACATAGAAAATAGGTGCAGGAGTAGGCCATTTGGCCCTTCGAGCCTGCACCGCCATTCAATATGATCATGGCTGATCATCCAACTCAGTATCCTGTACCTGCCTTCTCTCCATACCCCCTGATCCCTTTAGCCACAAGGGCCACATCTAACTCCCTCTTAAATATAGCCAATGAACTGGCCTCAACTACCTTCTGTGGCAGAGAATTCCACAGATTCACCACTCTTTGTGTAAAAAATGATTTTCTCATCTCAGTCCTAAAAGATTTCCCCCTTATCCTTAAACTGTGACCCCTTGTTCTGGACTTCCCAAACATCGGGAATAATCTTCCTGCATCTAGCATGTCCAATCCCTTAAGAATTTTGTAAGTTCTTGTAAGTTGTAAGTACTTCAGCAAACTCTAGATGCAAAACTCATTTTACTTGTGTACCTTCCTTCTCGCTGCCAGTTTGAACTAAATCGCAGCTCTCTATTAGAACTCAGGATTTGATATGTTTAACTGCTGATACCAACATAGTGCTCAGAGAGTTAATCACAGAATGCCGGTCTATTTATATGTGAATCTTTTCTTTCGCCTTTGATCGGTCATGCAGCACAAGCATTCTTCATCAACCAGCTGCTTTATCCCAAAAATATGTGCCAAGATTAAATCGTGAACTGATCACAACTGAACCGCTGTATTGAAATTCCAGAGCGCATGACTAATGAAAAGAAAATGCTGAGCTGGAAAAGCATCAGTAGCTTTAATTATCATAGCGCCTCTTTTAATTACTTCTGCAGTTTGATGTTTCTGCCCATACACAACCAAAAAGGCATTTCAATGTTTTCCTGCAGAGGGCCTCATGAGTTGAAGGTGGGACAAGTCTTGTAAATGGATTACTGGGACTTTAAGAAGCGGGATCTCAAGTATAGTACGCTCAGGATTATTCTGTACTTGTTAGTAGGTGCAGAAGTGCAGAGCAAAGTTTAGAATAGTTTAGTTTAGAGATACAGCGCGGTAACAGGCCCATGTAGTCCGCGCTGACTAGCGACCCCCATACACTAACGCTATCCCACATTCTAGGGACAATTTACAATCTTTACCGAAGCCAAGTAACCTACAAACCCGTACATCTTTGGAGTGTGGGAGGAAACCAGAGCACCCGGAGAAAACCCATGCAGTCATAGGGAGAATTAGATTAGATTAGATTAAACTTTATTAATCCCCTTATTCAGGGGAAATTCTGATGTCCTTGCAGCACACTAATAAAAATACAACATAGATTCAAAAAGAAGTTCAACACAAAAACACCCCCGTACAGACAGCAGCCGTAGTCAGGATCGAACCTGGGTCTCTGGCGCTATAAGGCAACAACTCTACCGCAATGCCCTAAGGAAAGGGTGACTGAGTGGATGGAGCCCGAGAGTGGGCTTTAGATCTCCGTTCCTGTGACAGGGGAGACAAGTCACTCAGGCTACACATCAACGGGACCCCAAGGACCTATTTCGTCACAGGGGGCATGTGATTGTGCGTTCAGGAGGGTTTATTTAACCAGCATGTCAGTTGTTTGGAAACCAAATGGCGGGAAGAATGAAAGTATGCAAGAAGAATGAGTCTTGAATTTACAGTTTGGTTAAAGTATTTTCAAGACTTCCTCATGTCTGAACGTCCACAGTTAAACAGGCCGCATATCTACAACATCAACAGAAAAATCTGAGCGTTTATTTCCCCAGCATCATTCCATCATTTAATATTTTTTAATTTCCTTCTTGGATAGAAAATAGGAAGAGGTAGTTAGAAATGTTGTAAAGAAAATAAATAGGCAGTGAAATAAAGACAGGCAGCAATAGGGGTAAAAGTGCGAAGTTAAAAGTTTAATTTTAAAGTATCGAACAAGGTGGATAATAATCTACTCCAATCTGTTGTTGGTTAGCACCATCAAACGAATATCAGGCCTCAGATTGATAGATGGCAATTAGGTCATTTCCTGGGCTGGAATGGGAATTCCATTCCAGACTTCACACGAGAAGAGGAAAATATATTTCCAGTCCAGCCTGGTCGATAGAATGAGTCTGAATAATTCGTTTTTGGCTAGTATGGTCATGATGGCCTGAATGGCCTCACCTCTGCCATAAGCATTGATGACGTAATCCCAAGAATAAATGCACTTACAAGAAAATGAAATGTCATGTGTTACATTTAGATTTGTGTAAATTCTGGTTTAGCATTCTATTGTATAAATACAAACAGATCATATTTCACCATATGTTTCCAAGCTGTAATAACTTTCTTTTGCTTCGCAGGGAATATTTCATGTCCTCCACTTTGCACAGCCTAGTTCATGAAATCAAGACTGCCTGGTAACCGATAGCACCTAGCGTGGGTTTGTTTTAGTCCATCAAGCTGCTCCATGTCAATTCAATGCCCTTGTAAAATTAGGCAGCTTCAAGGTTGTCAGTGAGTGTTCAGAGGTGCCCTAATCAGCAAACCACTCACTGCTGCCGCTGCTGAGGTGCTCGTTCACATTAGATCAAAGTCTGATCAATGGCAGGAAATCTCCATCAGGGAGCCAAAGTTGTTTAATGTGACACATTAGCATATTGCTGGCAGGGTTGATGGTGGGTGGGCAGGCACTGTGAGGAAGCAACAAATTACCTCAATCAACTGTGATTTAACCATTTGAAGGTCAGGGTATTACAAGGTTGAAATTTTCCAGGAGATCGCACATCCATAGAATATTGGATAGATTCTGTAGCAGTACTTGAAAGCTAGATCTATTTGTTTTATCTCAAATATATTATAAATATATATAATACTGTTCTAATTATAAAGCTGGTTTGATATGCCGGTAAAGAGATTGCTCTTAGATTGTAATGTGTTTTCTCCAATTTAGGTTGGGTCAATAGTCAAAAGTGTTTGGGAAGGAACTGCAGATGCTGGTTTAAACTGAAGATAGACACAAAATGCTGGAGTAACTCAATTGCACCAGGAATGAAACAGTGATATTCACTTACTTGCTGTGGCTTAACAGGCACATTGATGCAAAAACACAACATATATATATAAAATAAACAATTATACAATCAATTATCATTTGGGTAGGAAGGAACTGCAGAAGCTGATGAACTCCGAAGATAGGCACAAAATGCTGGAGTAACTCAGCGGGTCAGGCAACATCTCTGGAGAAAAAGAATAGGTGACATTTTGGTCTGAAGAAGGGTGTGGCCCGAAACTTCACCTATTCCTTTTCTCCAGAGATGTTTCCTGACCCGCTAAGTTACTCCAGCATTTTGTGTCTGTCAGGGGAAGGGGAAACCTAAGTATCTGCAGGAGAAATAAAGGTTTGGTGTACGAGACTGAGCTACATTTTAAACATGTGTGGTTTAATGGCTGAAACTCGTTTAATGCAAAGTCAGTGGCCTAGATATGGAAAAAATTGTTAAAGTGATACTGTGTGGGGAATACAGTGCAGGGCTATCCTGTGTCACTGGGAAATAACTTTAATCACTGCAAGTTTTCCAAGACATCTTTTGCGCATATGACTGTGAATATCAACCATGTGTTACTTTGGAAGTCGTGGGAAAATGGTGAGCTTTTAGAACAGCATTTCTCCACTGGAGGCAAACTGGATGGCTTGACATGAACTGGCATGAAAATACTGGATGGGCTTGGAAGCGGGCTCCCTTAAGGGCCTGTCCCACCAGCATGCGACTACATGCGGCTAGCGTGACCTAACGTGGTCGCTTGAGCCGTACGGCCTCGCGGGGCCGGTCCCACTTCGATCGCCGGAGCCATATGGAGTTGTGCGGGGCTGGTCCCGACATCGTGCGGGGCTCCGAAAAACTGACAGTGTCCAAAAATTTCGCGCGACAACGGCCTGTCGGCCCGCAGCTGCATTGAGGCCGTACGCACCGCCTCGACGGGCGTACACAGCATCTCGACGCCGTACGCAGTGTCTTGACACCTTATGCAGCGTCTTGACGGCGTACGCCTAGCGCGTGGCGTTGCGCGATGATGTCACCGGCCGGCGTGCCGTTGCGTGATGACGTAACCGCCCGACGCTGTGCGACGTCCAAATTCAGTCGGCCCGCCTCCTGCCCAGCTGATTGGTGAGTATGATGTCGGGACCAGCCCCGCACAACTCCAGACGGCTCCGCGGTTCGAATTGGGACCGGCCCCGCAAGGCCGTACGCCCCAAGCCACCACGTTTGGTCGCGCTAGACGCATGCAACCGCATGCTGGTGGGACAGGCCCTTTAGTCTGTAATGCACAGTCAGGGATAGCTCTATGCTCGGAGAACAGGTCAAAAGCTCCCCTCCCCCCCTCCCCCCCCCCCTCCCCCCTCCTGAAAAAGATAAGGAAGATTTCATCAGTATAATTAGGTCCATTGTTCTATCAGATCTGACTCATCTGCAAGAGACTGCCAAACAAAGATCCGTTAAGGTATACCTCTTTAAGATTCCTATGGTCAGGCCCCTTGCCTCTTGTCGGAGTCTGTTTTCCAGCCCGCAGCACATACTGTTTCTTTCTCGAACCTCTACAGTCCACTGTGACAGCAGTGATGTCAATTGTGCATTGCACTGTGATTGATGGCAACATTGTTAGCCCAGCACCCTTTGTGTGGAGGCACCACCCAAAGGTACAAGTCTGTCTATTCCCTTGTATTCTGCCTCCAGTAATACACTTCAATGCGATCAAACAAAGAATAGAAGAAAATTGAATTTCCAAGCCATTGTGTTTACCGAGGGAAAAGCAGAGCTTTCCAATTATTTAAGAAGTTTGGATTGAGAGTACATACGTTTATTGTTTTATTATTCATTAACATTTCATAAATTTTCTGTCAGGGTTCCCAGAGAGAGTGGCACGCAAAGAGCCACAGTGACATTAGACGTTGAAGATGCAGCACAGAAACAGGCCCTTCGGCCCACTGAGTCTGTGATGACCAATGATCACCCGTGCACTAGCACCATCCTACACACCAGGGACAATTTACATTTTTACCAATTTAGCCAATTAACCTACAAAGCTTTCATCTTTGGAGTGTGGGAGGAAACCAGAGCACCCGGAGAAAACCCACGTGGTCACGGGGAGAACGTATGAACTCCATACAGACAGCACCCATAGTCAGGATCGAACCCGGGTCTTTGGCACTGAAAGGCAGCAACTCTACCACTGCGCCACCGTGCTGCACTAAAGTGCATTCATATCCATCTCCTGTCCGATTCACCTTCAGCTGAGGGCAATTCCCTTACAAATGGCAAACATTCCAAAGTGTAACAGGTGGAGTTCAATAGAGGAAAGTATGAAAACACCCTCTTTTGGACTAAGATGCAGAAATCAGTCTATTTGTGAAATAGTAAGGCATGTGGAATTGTGAGGGAACAGGGATATGGGAATTCCGTGTACAGTAATCAGAAAAAGCCTTTGGGCATGTACAGCAAATGAGTTTAGTTTAGTTGAGAGATACAGTGTGGAAACAGGCCCTTCGGCCCACCAAGTCTACGCCGACCACTAGTTCTAGCCTACATACAGTATGAGGGAAAAGTTCTAGAAGCCAATTAACCTACAAACCTGCACGTCTGGAACATGGGAGGAAACTGGAGCACCCGGAGAAAACCCACGCAGTCACAGGGCGAATATGCAAACTTCATACAGATAGCACCCATTGTCAGGATCCAACCAAAGTCACTGCACTGTAAGGCAGCAACTTCTCTGCTGCGCCACTGTGCTGCTCCCACACATAAATACAGGAATGATGTTCCTTTTCTCAGACGGGTGACAATGACCATACAAATGGACAATGTTTTCAATCATCTTTCAAAGCACTGGACTCCTGATTTATGTTCTGGACTCAGCATCAGGAAGGGTGTATTGCCCTTGGGTCAAATGGGTTCATTATGAGCAGGGGATTGCATTCTTTCAGTACATAAGACTAAAGGATTATCTAATTGAAATACTTAGGATAAATGAAGAATAGACTAGAAAAGCTCCTTGGATTTGGGGGAGTGCAGAATGCAGAGGAAATCTTCAAAATCAGAGCCAGGCTGTTCAGGAATTTCTTCCCATAATGGGTATCCTAAATTATCCATCCCAAAAGTGGTCTGGGATTAATCAAAATCCCAAATAATGGAAGCTGATGGAATGATGTTCGGCAAAACATCTAAATATTGGCCTAGTAGCCTAGTGTCAATTTTGTCATGACTGTACAACTGTAAGAGCGGCTTGGTTCTATATAAACCGATACAGCTAAACAAATTTTAAAAGGGCAAACTTAAAACAATTGCCTCTTAAAACATGTTTGTGACATAAATATAATTTATGATGTGCAAAAGGTAATGCCCCTGTCCCACTTAGGATACCTGAATGGAAACCTCGGGAGACTTTGAGCCCCGCCCAAGGTTTCCATGCGGTTCCCGGTGGTTTTTGTCAGTCTCCCTACCTGCTTCCACTACCTGCAACCTCCGGCAACCACCTGCAACCTCCGGGAACCGCACGGAAACCTTGGGTGGGGCGCAAAGTCTCCAGAGGTTTCCGTTCAGGTTTCCTAAATGGGACAGGGGCATATGGATCAAAGAACATGAAGGAACTAATCTAATTCCTCACCATCAAATATCACCATTAATCTATGCTATTCATTAGTTTATTTTCCATTTCCTACTGCTTTCTGATTTGAAATCTTGGTATCTCATGGGTGTCCAATACTTTCCTGCATGAGCTCCATGTTCTATAAACCTTTGAGCATTTTGTTTTATTCAGAGGGTAGTGGGTATCTGGCATGAGCTGCCAGAGAAGATTGTTGAGGCAGATACTTTTAGTTTTAGAGATACAGCGTGGAAACAGGCACTTCAGCCCACTCTATCCCCGCTGAGCAGCACACAATAGAACTGTGCGTAGAACCATACATTAGTTATATCCTACACACTAGGGACAATCACAGAAGCAAATTAACCTACAAACCTGCACATCTTGGGAATGTGGGAAGAAACCAGAGCACCCAAGGAGAGTGGGTGGGCGGCGCGACTCACGTCGCAGCGGCCTCTGCGTCCGTCTGTCTTTTTTTATTTTTTGTCTCGTTTGAATGTAGTTTATAGTGGGTTTTTTAACTGGGTATGTGTGTGGGGGCGGGGGGTGGGGGGGAAACTTTTAAAATATTTTCCCTGTTTGGAGGACCCGACCTTTTCTCTGTCGGGTCTCCGTTGTCGTTGGGGCCTAGCACCGTGGAGCGGCCTCCAACCAGAGCGACCTGGGGCTCCATTTAAAAGACACTTTCACAGGTGCATGGATGGGATAGGTTTAGAGGGATATGGGCCAAACACAGGTAAATGGGACCAGCTTAGATGAGGCATCTTGGTTGGCATGGACAAGTTGGGCTGAAGGGCCTGTTTCTGTGCTGTATAACCAATAGACTATGACTCTATAACCAATAGACATTGCAGCAAATGGTAAAAATGGCTGATATTGCAAAGCTTATACACAAAAGGACACAAAGTGCTGGAATAACTCAGCAGGTCAGACTGCATCTCTGTAGAGCACAGCAAGGTGATGTTTTTGGTACTTTTAGACTGCAAAGCTTGCAAATGCAAAGCTTGTCACTTCCACAAACACTAACTAACAAATCAGATGACCAAAGAAATGCAGTCCTGATAAGCTCATATAGTGAACAGTATCACTACATATTTGAGGTTCTTATATACAACTGAAAATAGTTTGGACAACAAGACAGGTTATTGCCAGGACTAGAGGGTGTGAGCTATTGGGAGAGGTTAAGTAGCCTGGGACTCTATTCCTTGGAGCGCAGGAGGATGAGGGATGATCTTATAGAGGCATATAAAATCATGAGAGGAATAGATCGGGTAGATGCACAGAGTCTCTTGCCCGGAGTAGGTGAATCGAGGACCAGAGGACATAGGTTTAAGGTGAAGGGGAAAAGATTTCAGAGGAATCTGAGGGGTAACTTTTTCACACAAAGGGTGGTGGGTGTATGGAATAAGCAGCCAGAGGAGGTAGTTGAGACTGGGATTATCTCAACGTTTAAGAAACAGTTAGACAAGTAAATGGATAGGACTAAGGTACATAAAATTGCTGGGGAAACTCAGCGGGTGCAGCAGCATCTATGGAGCGAAGGAAATAGGTGACGTTTCGGGCCGAAACCCTTCTTCAGACAGAAGATAGGACTAGTTTGGAGGGATATGGATCAAACAAAGGCAGATGGGACTAGTGTAGCTTGGACATGTTAGCCAGTGTGGGCAAGTTGGGCCAAAGGGCCTGTTTCCACGCTGTATCACTCTATGACTCTATAAGAGAGAATAAAACTCCAAACATTCTTTTGCAATCCTGATTAAAGTCATTGACCTGAAACATTGACTTTGTTTTCTTCTCCACAGATGCTTTCTGATCTATCGTCCATTTAGTAGTATTTGCTGTTTTTTAGGACCACTTTTCCAAAGATTGGTCATTAAATCATTTTACATATCTCACATACAGTAGATTGCAAACGTTCCAAAGCAGCCTTTACTGTCCCAAATTTCTATCCATACTTTCCAACAATTATTTCCTGTTTTTGCAAATCATTTCCTCTGGGCACTTGAAGCGTTTGACACTCAATCTTTCAAATCTTTTGTTTTATTTTCTATGGACTCATTATAACCTTGTTAAACATGCCATTTTTTGATCTAGCCTCTAGCCCAGATAGCCATTTTGCCAACATTTGGTACTCTTAGACCAGTTCCTGCTCTTCTGACACTGTATTTTCTGGGTTTATGAATGTCTTATAAATTTTATAATTTGCATTGATGTTTCGTGACTTTATCTTAATGCCTTACATATGTAACCTTTCTTTGATTGACTGTTATATGTCTATCCCTGCATATCTACAGAGCTATCTTTGCAGATGTAATAACATGTCTGGCGATGTCAAGCCAGAACCATTCATTGTTTAAATAGTTAACCCATTTCAACTGTTCTTCAACCACTTGCATCAGCCTCTTGACTTTAAGAAATAGTACTTTATACTTTGTATTTAATTTTAATTAATTGAGTGTTTTTGCCTTTTTTTATTCTCAGAACAAAATAACTTTTCCAGGTATTCGTGGATAGGAAAATCTATTCCGAAGTCATATAAATGCACCACATTTATTACAGTGGTGCATTAATTATGGATAAATGTCTATGCTAGTGGATGTTCTTCAAGATGCGCATAAATGTCAAAAAGAGTATTTTCATATAACCCAAGACTTTAACAGGATTATTGTAAATCATTGTAAAAACAATATTACATGGGCTTTAAAATTAGAATATGTACCCTTAAAACATTCCACCTTGAAAACGATTCCTCCTTCAATAAGCTCACAAAGGCTTAGCAGTCTGGTTTGTAAATCTCGAGCAAATCAGTCAGAACCAAATCCCACTGCCACAAAACTCACTGCCCTCAATCAATAGTCACGGCCGGTCACGGTGGCGCAGCGGTAGAGTTGCTGCCTTACAGCAAATACAGTGCCGGAGACCCGGGTTCGATCCCGACTGCGGGTTCTGTCTGTACTGAGTTTGTACGTTCTCCCCGTGACTTGCGTGGGTTTTCTCCGAGATCTTCGGTTTCCTCCCACACTCCAAAGACTGTAGGTTAATTGGCTTGGTAAATGTAAAAATTGTCCCTAGTGGGTGTGTAGGATAGTGTTAATGTGCGGGGATCGCTGGTCGGCACGGACCCGGTGGGCCAAAGGGCCTGTTTCCGCGCTGTATCTCTAAACCAAACTAAATTAATAGGATCTGCGTGGTTTGCTTCGCTTTCCTCATCTGCTGCCAGAGACATTATTTTAATCATCTCTGCAGAGGTCAGGAATGAAATAAATGGAGCAATAATTGCTGTCTTCGGCAAGAATAACACTGCTGCATCAGAAATGCAGAGAATGCCATTCCCAGATGTTGTAGGGACATCAACTACACCCAAGAAAAATTGGATTAGTCACATTCTTGTCTTCTAATGGACACACTCTGTGATCTTTAGAGCTTCATTTACTGGGTTAATAGTGCTTTGCCTGAGTTCCTTTCAGAACCTGTAGGAAGAAATATTCCTGTACAGGCCAGAGTCACTGACACGAGTAATATCATATTCATCACAAGCAGAACTCATATCTCATTACTGCACAAAGAGTTTGCCCCAGGGCATTTTAGCTCATTCAGGCCAGACCATCATGTGAAGTCATACAGGTATATTGTGAAATGATTTAATACGATAATAATGTCCACTTTGTGAGACAGATTGTGTTTTTTATAGCTGCTGATGGTTAATGAAAGATACATTAGCAAACGCACTAAAACATTATTGGGAAATGCAGATGAAGACACACTTTCTTCCCTGAATAAAAAATGAAAATCAAGCCAGTGGAAAGAGGGAGATTTCTGAGCTTTACTTCGGAAATGTGTTAACAGATTGGCTCCGGAATATTGTACAAAAATGCACTAAAATTATTATCGACATGGGCTGATATTCCTCATGTTCCTCATCTTTAATCAAACGACTTGCAGCAAAATGATAAACAAGGCTATTGTTATTGTGCCTATTTACTGGATCAACATTTCTCAGATTAATCTGCCTTGGTCTTTATCTAACACTGCAGTGAACATACTACTAGACTGTGAAATGACTTAAGAATAGAGATTTCTGCTCCAGCGGCTCTCTTCCATTGCAGAAGAAATTATACTAACCCATTATTTTTCACAGAATCTCTTTATTGCAGTTTTATGATTGAAAGAACAATTGTATCTGCTTGTTTTTTTTAATATTAACAGCAAGCGATGCCAACAGGGTAAAATTGTATAAAATTACTGGAGCTCTATGAGGGCTGCAGCATTTCTGCATCAGATTCAAGAAAATCCATCATATTTACAATTGTTTAATTTAATCACCAAGTATTATTATGAAAGGATTTCACCAAATTCTTGTGAATTCAACTTCTCATTCTCATGTTTAAATGAGACAGGATATATATTTTAGAAGGCACACAGATATGTGTGATTAATGGGATGGATGTGTTCATACTAATATGTATGCGTGTGTGTGTGCATTCTTTCTAATTATGCATTTGTGTTAATGAATATGTGTGGACTTGTATCTGCATCTGCTTTCCTCTTATCTGAATTTTTTCCCCCAAATTTTCTGGGTAGCATCCTTAACTCTGCTCTGTATTTTGTGTGTGTGAGTGTGTGCGTACGTGGGTGTGGGTGTGTGTGTGTGTGTGCTCGCATGTGTGTGTGTGTGTGTGTGTGTGTGTGTGAGTGTGTGTGTGTGTGTGTGTGTGTGTGTGTGTGTGTGTCTGTGCACGTGTACATGTGTGTGTGTGTGTGTGTGGGGGGGGTATGTGGGTATGTATTTGCGTGGGAATGTGTGCATGTGTGTATATATGCATATGTGTGTGGCTTTTCTTGTGTGGGGAAAGTAAATATGCATTTGTGTGTTTGTGTGCATGCAAGTGCACGTGTGTGTGTGCGCTTGTCTGTGTGGTTGTGTGTGTGTGTGTGTGTGTGTGTGTGTGTGTGTGTGTGTGTGTGTGTGTGTGTGTGTGTGTTTGTGTTTGTTAGTGTATGTTAAAAAAAGAATACCTTTCTATGCATCAGACATCAAATTAAAACCTAACAAAGGCAACATGTTTAAGTACAGCATCAGCATATTAAGGCTTTTTTTCTGCACAATAAGGTGCAGTGACACAGTCCCCTCATTTTTCTGTCTGGAGAATGAATTATGTAAACCCTCTCACCCTAAAACTGTTTCAAGTCAATTAATTGTTGTAATTACTTAAGATTTCTTCTTGATTAATATTGCTCTCCAGGGATTAGATGATAACCTGCCATCTTTGTGCCTGATGAATTAGATCTGATTTGTGCATTGCTGCAGGTCCACCCCTTGCACAGGGATGCATGTAAACACTGAAGTGAATAGTCCTGGGGAGAAAAGTCACTTAATTATTATGTTGATTTTAAAAATCAGTCTTCCCTTGTGGGCCTCACCTCCGCAAATGGACACGGCTCCACATGTCATTTACTTTCTGGATATTCTTTTTAACCTGAGAATTCAGCAGACTCTGCTTGTGAAGCTGTTTTAGACAAAAAAAATGTAAACATAGGAATGAAATTGGGTTTTCAGCTGGAAGGGATGCGATGATAGTGGGCAGCGCTGGGCTTAGTCTGTGCGCAGCTAAGTCAAAATTCCCACTGTCCTCCAAACCCCACTAAACTGAATGAGTGAACAGACCAGGAGCTCAGACACACCACACCACAGTGAAGCTTTCCCCAGTCAAACAGCTGGGCAAGCCACCTCGCTGATAAATGATAAGGTGACATTGCAGGAATTCCAACACGATGAATAATTAAAATATGTAGTGTTCTGCAAGACGTAATTTATCAGTGGTTTTCATTGACTGGTAGATCTTTGCACTTCCTTCACTGACTGGGCTTGGATTTTGGATACAACCAAAGTCGCAGACATAGAAGCAGCACCTCCATTCACATACATAGGTGCATCTGAAAATATACAGCACATGCATATCTTTGCGTGTTTGCGCACAGGGCAGCACGGTGGCACAGCAGTAGAGTCTCTGCATTACAGTGCTAGGGACCCGGGTTCGATCCTGGCCATGAGTGCTGTCGGTACGGACTTTGAATATTCCCCCTGTGACTGCGCAGGTTTTCTTCAGGTGCTCCGGTCTAGAAGGAGCTCCAGCATCTGGCCAGCTCGGGCATCCAAGTCCACAATGACTTGGGGTGGCACGGTGGTGCAAGTGTAAAGGTGCTGCCTTACAGTGCCAGAGACCAGGTTCAATTCTTACCATGGGTGCGGTATGGATGTAGTTTGTACATTCTCCCCATTTCTCCGGGTGTTCTGGTTTCCTCCCACACTCCAAAGATGTACAGGTTTGTAGGTTAATTGGCTTCGGTAAGTTGTTAAATTGTCCCTGATGTGTGTAGGTTATTGCATGGAGTGAATGCTGGTTGGCATAGACTCGGTGGGCCGAATGGCTTAATTCTGCACTGTACATCTAAAATCTAAAGTCTAAAAGTCTAAAGATTTATAGTTATATACATTCTCAGAAGTGTGTTTATTTTGGGTATATATATTTTCACATTTATACTTATATTCAATTTTTCTCATAAATGTGCCTGTACACAAATACTTATGTACGTATGATTAGAGAAGTGCAGATATTCACACATATATGTGTTCAAAGATGTATATATGTTCACGGAAGTGTGCGTGCGTTCCGGTCTAGAAGAAGCTCCAGCATCTGGCCAGCTCAGGCATCCAAGTCCAAGTGCGTGTGTTCACCAATTGTATTCATGGGCGAATGCCACCCAAAAATAGAGAGAAAATATTTAACATCACAGTTGATTTACTGGTGAAAGCAAAGGAAGTTCATGGGTAAATTGACCTGGTCTTCTCAAGCACGTCCTTATCCTTTAATGTATGAAGGAAGGCAGCAGTTTAAAAGCTCACAATTCTGCCAACCACAATTTGTATTTTGCATGATGACAGAAATCTTCAACTAACACTAGCTCTATAAATCTGCCTAAATTGTCTGGCAAAGGGTCTGAAGAGGGACTCGACCTGAAACATCACCCATTCCTTCTCTCTAGAGATGCTGCCTTACCTGCTGAGTTACTCCAGCATTTTGTGTCCACCTTCGATTTAAACCAGCATCTGCAGTTCTTTCCTACACATAACTTGTCTTAAATCTTTGGCAACTTTCACAATAATGTCATTTCCGTAAAGAAACAAAAACGCTTCCTTTTGGGGTGGATTTTGCTTGGCTCAATCACTGCTTCCAATTGGAACCATTGGCTTTGTGTTGCTGAATGTTCAGCAGGTCACTGACTTCAGAGTCGTGCAACCAACAGAATATGTGCCACCCATCTAACGTCCATTTAAATAAATCCTACATTAATACTATTTTGTTTCGCCCACATTCTCAACAACACTCTGCACCCTGCCCAAAGTCCCCACATTCTTCCTGTAATGGGGCCACCAGACCTGCACAAGGTCAAACTTACCACAGCGCAAATATAAGGAATGTGAGGATAAGGTGTTCAATTGAAATGGTCCATTTGGTTTATCTTTCATGGTGGTGTACAGGCAATGGAAACGTTATGGGGATTAGAGCTATTTTTATTTATTTTTGCCTCCTTTTCTATAATCCTGTTTTTTTAAATAAAACGGTGAGCTTTGCAGTTCATTCGGTTTCTCCATGCAAGGTGAACAAGAGGTAGCCTGCCACCAACCATATGATATTGGAAAGATTGTCATTGTGGCTTTGTATTAGCTTTTAGTCCTGCCTGTTGCCTAGAAACTTGTTAATCTGCACAGTTTGATATATCTTTGAGTGTGGTGGCATGACCTGAATTTCAAGTTGGGATCATCAGGAGCCTTGAAGTGAATCAGATAATTATCTTGTGCCTTTATTTTGCACTGAATTTCACCCCTAAATCTCTCTGTTTTGCTATCTTCCTTTCATCCTCTAACACAGTGGTTCTCAACCTTTTTTTAAGTGATGTACCCCCTGTGAAATATTTTTTCAGCCAAGTACCCCCTAACCAGCGCAAAAATATAGGCCTACATATATGTAGGCCTATATTTTAAAATCTCACGTACCCCCTGGAGTGCCTTCACGTACCCCCAGGGGTACGCGTACCCCCATTTGAGAACCACTGCTCTAACACACCTCTTAAAACCCCAGTCAAAAATATTGAGCAATGGCTGCAAGTTTTTCATGTGCAAAACATGCATCAACTTAAAATTAACATGTTTTTTTTCCATGTTCACAGTTCTGGAAAAGGCTCTTGACATAAAACGTTAAATTTGTTCCTTTCAACATTGACGCTACCTGACCTGCTGAGTGTTTCCAGTATTTTCTGGTTTTGCTGCATAATAATGATATCCCCAAAACTGGATCATGCCAATGATCATCAGGATGCAGTTCTTCCAACTGGAAGATTGGTTGGGCAATTCCTGTATGATAATCCGTAGTATGGCTAATCTTTCCAAGCGTTAAAGATGTGTTGCACGTCCTCCACCGATTTCCTGGCAACTGATGGTCTGGCACCTGGTTTAATCCAGACAAAGTTACGAGAGTTCACTTGAAATCCCACACGGAGGTCCCACCAAAAATGTGGAGCCTAGTCTCGGGAAATGCAGCCGATTTCAACATCATTGCGACTTCCACAGCAAGTAAGAATTTCACTGTTCTATCTGGGACATACGACAATGAAACACTCTTGACTCCAGTGGCAGACTGGGTCTAAAAATATTGGTTGCCAGGAGACAAAGGGGGCCCACTTCATCAGGGGCCCACTTGATATAGGGGGCCCACTTCATCAGGGGCCCACTTGCCATCGGGCAAGCTGACACCCTGGCCAGTCCGCCACTGCTTGACTCTATGACAATAAAACACTCTTGACTTCCGATCTGTGGGTCGAGTGTGCCCCCTACTGCCGGGGCTCTGGAACTCCAGCCTGGCCAGAGTCCATGCAAGCATACCCATGGCCGACTTCCCAGGCTGACTTTGTGGACTAGCATTTCGGCCTCCCCGGCAGCCTAGTCGGACTGTTCCAGTGCCGTTCGACTCTGAGGCCGAGGCCGTGACCTCCATTAGTCCGGAAAAACAGATAATCCAGTAGGCTCTGGAACCAAGGGTGCCGGAAAGTCGATGGTGGGCCTGTACATATTTATTTTCCATTTACAGCATTACAGACAATAGACAATAGACAATAGGTGCAGGAGCAGGCCACTCGGCCCTTCGAGCCAGCACCGCCATTGGAGCTTTTGAGTGCAACCAATGGCCTCCATTGAACAGGAAATCTATGAGCCTGTCATGCAAATCTTGGCAATGAAGATGATTATTGGATCAGCACTGTAGTAGCAATGCCTTGCACACAGCATTTGCCAGGGTTCAGTGCTGAGGATGCTGGAAACTTCTCGTTTTATCAATTCTCATCAGGGCTGCATGCTGTAATCTCCATATTTTTGATCCTTTCATGCCTCACACAGGTGTAGAGCCACAAACAACTCAGGACTTGACCATTGCAAACCATCTGATAGTGCGGGTGGGGTGGGGGGGGGCTCACACATAGCAGAATCAGTGTACCCCCCACTCCTTTATTTTTCCTCGCCACCAAACATGCTTTTACACAGCAGCCAAGGGGAGAATTCCATAAAGCTGTGACTCACTTCCCCGTGATCAATGCAGCAGTGTCCCAACAGGACACACACGATTCCTTGCGCAAAACACCACAACAATGCTTTTAATGTTCTTCTGCGCGATTTCATAAACCTTTTCAGGGCAACTGAATTGGCATGAAATCCAATTTCTAGGTACATCTCCTCGATCAAGCTATTCCATCCTGGCATATTTTATTCAGGCAAAGGACAATATAAAAATCTAGCCTGTTCAACTGCTGGCATTTTATGACACAGTTGATGATGCTGGTCTTTATACCATTAAACCTCATTGAACTAAAATACGTTCTGAGCCCTCTCTGCAGTGTCGACCTGCTTTCATTCATCAGCACACTGTGTCCAAGGTTTGTCTGGAGGAATGAAATTTCACGACGACGTGTTATTCACTTGGAGCATCTGTTTTCTTTCACGAGATCAAATCTCTTCTGACTGTGCTGCAGTTCCTGGATCAGAAAGCCCGTGACCTCTGGTTCCTTAGCAACCATGATGCACGGCAGGCAGGGTGGATGAGGAAGATGAGCTTGCAAAGGTCAATTGATTGTGGCTGTCTCGTCATCCTCTGATATGTTACTGCTGACACCTTCTTCCGATTTTACACTAATGCACCATGATTAGTTTTTATTTGTGTTTGGGTTCCATGGTTTACTTGGCTAAAAAAAAAACTACAAGCAGGACTTGAGGGGAAATCTGAGTGAAAAGCATCCATGGGAAAAAGAGCTGAAATCATTGAAATCATCTGCCGGCTGCCTATCTTGCTGTGCTGCCTCAGGCACTAACACATTTCCATTGAGTTATTTTATGATCAGGCCAGTATGTTATTGAAATATTATCCCTTTAGACGAGCTCATTCTGGTAGAAGATGACAGATTCTCAGCACGGCGATTTAGTCCATGGACTCAATGCAGGACCAGCCCAGCACATCACATAGGGGGCCCCTAAGTTATAAAAGTTTGCCGTTTCTATTAGTCTGCAGTAAACGACAAAGCAAATGTTAAAGAAATGCATTTTAATAATTTACATACGGTCATGTCATTTAATGTTTTCCTGCGTGATGAAATATTATCAGCATTTGATGGGATCATCAAGCTTTAGTGGTTTTGTTCAGAGCTGGTCGGATGTCAGCTTATCAAAGTTTGACCTGCTAGACTAAAATATTCAAGGATTTTGCAGCTATCACTCAGAGAAGACATTATTTGCTCAGTGTGACAGCGATGTGCACAAACTGGCTTCTGTATTTTCTCCATGGTGCCAGTAACTGTGCTTGCAATGTGCTTCAAGTGTGGAGTCAGGCGGGACACTCTAAAGTTGGGATGATGCCACAGAACCGATAAAGTTCCAAACAACTGCCTGGACGCTTCTGGTAATTCTGGTCATTCCTATGCCAAAGATCACAAGAAAGAAAGACATTATTTGGATTTCATTCACAAGACATAGCTTTACGACATAAGGCATAGCTTTTTTAAAGCACATCCGCAGGGCAGATTTTTTTACACGGAGTGGTAGGCACTGCCAAAGATGATGGTAGAACAGATACAACAGTGACATTTAGACTGGCACATGAAAATAAAAGGAATGGGGGGCCTGTTCCTATGCTGTACCATTCTGTGTTCTATGAATAGGTGTGAGTTCATTGCAACTTCTGGCATCATAGAAACCAAAGCCCCACTCTAGTACCTTTGACAGAAACAACTGATCACCAAAAGAAACACATCCGGATTCCAATGACTTTTACAAGAAAGATCATTTTACGAGAAATTTTAAAAATCTGTAAAACCAAGTGTTGAAATGAATTAGTGTGTAGATTCTAGACACAAGAATAAAAGGGATGCTTTAAGGGCCTGTCCCACGAGCATGTGACTCCATACGGCAAGCGCGACCTAACGTGGTCGCTTGAGCCGTGCGGCCTCGCGGGGCCGGTCCCACTTCGATCGCCGGAGCCGTATGTTGTGCGGAGCCGACATCGCGCGGGGCTCCGAAAAAATGACCATGTTCAGAAATTCCGTGCGGCAACGGCCTGGCAGCCCGCAGCCGCCTCAACGCTGTACGCACCGCCTCGACGGGCATGCGCAGCGTCTCGACGCCGTACGCAGCGTCTTGACGCCGTACATTACGCGCGAACTTCCCACGGACTTCGCTCGAACTTCACGTCACTCACTCGACCTCCGCGCGGCCCTCGGTTCCGGTTTGGTCGCGCTCGCCGCATGCAAGCGCATGCTGGTGGAGCCGGCCCTGTACGGGGATCACTCGACCTCCGCGCGGCCCCTGCTTCCGGTTTGGTCGCGCTTGCCGCATGCAGATCGCATGCTCGTGGGACAGGCCCTTAACATTCGCAGAAATATTCTTAATATATTCTTACCTGGAACTTTGACTTTAATGACCATGACCATCTGAACTTCTTTCTCTCTTTATCTCTCTTTCTCACCATCTATCTTTCCATTTATCTACAGTATCTATGTATATCATAGCAAATATCAATCCATACTGAAAGATCCCAACCCAAAGCATGTCCTGTCTATTCAGTCCCCAGATGCTGACCCATTGAGTTCCTCCAGCACTTTCAATTACAAGATTCCAGCATCTGTAGTTCATTGTGTTTCCTGCCTACACACCTATCTATTAATTTACTCATCAATATATTTATAAATATCCTTTTATATACTTTTCAATATCCATCTTTAATATAGGAATTGGTCATTTTCAAACACAGGAACCCCCACTTTCATCTTTCATGTAGATTATAACTAAATGGATATCATAAGATCATGTGATAGGAGTAGAAATAGGCTATTCAGCCCATCAAGTCTACTCCGCCATTCAATCATCGATGATCTATCTCTAGCCCATCCTCCTGCCTTCTCCCCATAACTTCTGACACCAGTACTAATGAAGAATCTACCTAACTCTTTCTTAAATATATCCACTGACTTTGCCTCCACTGCTTTCTGTGGCAAAGAATTCCACAGATTCACCACCCTCTAACTAAAGAAATTCCTCCTCATCTTCCTAAAAGAACGTCCTTTAATTCTGATTATATGACCTCTAGTCCTAGACTCTCCCTCTAGTGGAAACATCCTCTCCACATCAAGTCAAGTCGTCAAGTCAAGTCCAAGCCTTTCACTATTCTGTAGGTTTCAATGAGGTCCTCCCGCCATCAAACGCTCATCATATGCTACTCCTGTTACAAACCCCTCAATTACTTTACCTGAAAGGGTTACAATGGGTTGAATGGCTTTCCCTGTATTGTAAATGTTCTATGAATCCATACATTAATACCAGGTTTAACACATTTTATCGGTATTGTCAGAATTTCCAGATTTCGATAGATTTCCTTTGTATGACAAAGTAACTGTCTCTGACAGAAGAAGTAAAGTTTGGCCAAAAAGGCATGAATATGTTACATTAAAAGTACTTCATAGGCGATTGAAACATGCATCGAACAATACAACACAGGAACAGGTGCTTTGGCTTCCAATTTCTGCGCCAAACATGATGCCAAGTCCAACCTTTATCTACCTGCACACAATCTATATTCCTCCATTCCTTGCATTTCTATGTGCTTATCCAAAAATCTCTTAAATGCCACTTTCGAATCTGCCTCCACCACCATCCCAGGCTTTCCATTTCAGGCACTCACCACCCTCTGTGTAAAAAATTGCCCTACACATCACCTTTAAACTTTGACCCTCTCACCTTAAAGCTCTGCCCTGTAGTATTTGATATTTCCATTCTGGAACAAAAGGTACTGACTGTCTACCTTATCTACCCCTCTCATAATTTTATATGCATCTATCGGGTCTCCCCACAACATCCGGCATTCCAGAGGAAACAATCCAAGCCTCCAGGGTAAACCTGAGATCGCTAGTGCCTCCTCTTGAAGCAAGGATGAATTGCAAGGAGCGGCCTGAGATCACAATGTCTCCTCCTTCGAAGACCAGGACTTAGCTGCTGGGACAAGCCACCGCATATGTACCTAGGCAGTGAGGGACAGCGCCCCCTTGTGGTCCTGGAATTTCTTCCCACTGTAAATAAAATATATACATGAGTTCACACGACTGCAAGTATCAGTGTAGTCACTGCAAAACCCTGCGCCATCCCCAATGCTCCACCATCTATCACTTGCAGGCTTTGTCCTGCCCCCACATCTTTCCTCCCCCCTTGTACAATCAGTCTGAAGAAGAGTCCTGACCCCAACAATCACCCATCCATTCCCTCCACAGATTTTGCCTGATCTGCTGAGTTACCTCAGCACTCTGTGTTTCACAGTCAACTCAATGAGTAAATTTAGGAGGTTTATGAGGAAAACATTTATGAGGAAAAAAAGGTGGTTGGACAGGCTAGATGCAGGAAGATTGTTCCCGATGTTGGGGAAGTCCAGAACAAGGGGTCACAGTTTAAGGATAAGGGGGAAGTCTTTTAGGACTGAGATGAGAAAAACATTTTTTACACAGAGAGTGGTGAATCTGTGGACTTCTCTGCCACAGAATGTAGTTGAGGCCAGTTCATTGGCTATATTTAAGAGGGAGTTAGATGTGGCCCTTGTGAGTAAAGAGATCAGATCAGGGGGTATGGAGAGAAGACAAGTACAGGATACTGAGTTGGATGATCAACCATGATTATATTGAATGGCGGTGCAGGCTCGAAAGGCCGAATGGCCTACTCCTGCACCTATTGTCTATTGTCTATTGTCTATAATGTACCCCGAAAACTGATGTGCATCTATTGGATGAATGTCTGAAAATATGTGCTCAGGTATAAAATTAAAACATAACCTGACACTAACTCAACCACACCCACTCTGAACATGACTCAACCTTGTGGACCATATTTTTCATGCCCGATCCTAGCCAGGCCGAGGACATTGGCAGAAAAACAAACAAAGATACTTACACCGACATTCATTTTGATTAAGAACAGTGTGTTACAGTAATATGGAGCAAATCATCCAGGCCTGACCTGGATAAAATACAGAGCTGAGCCAATATGACTCAACCCCAAATTGGCTGCTTCGTCAGAATATACACTCAACCTCCCACGTACAGTTAAAACATGCCAGTCAGGCTCACCAGGCTTGGGCGAGTCCCTTAACACAGTTAGCAATATTTTCAGTTAACAGTAAATAAGAAGGTAGACAAAAATGCTGGAGAAACTCAGCGGGTGCAGCAGCATCTATGGAGCGAAGGAAATAGGCAACGTTTCGGGCCGAAACCCTTCTTCAGACAGTAAATAAGAACACGGTGCAGATTATTTAGTAGCTGGTATGAACATGACCCGGAATCACTACCTCTCAATCCAAGGTGCTTCATTTCAGTTTCAGAAGTGAATTCCTCTGCCCTTGGAAGGGGAGATAAGGACTGGAGCGAAAAGCAAAACATCCTCACTCTGTTCTGGGTACTTGTGCACCCATAATTGAGTTGTTCTCCAACCAGCCATTTTTTTTCCTGTAGGAGCAAGCAGCAATGAGTACAGAAATATAGTGCTTGTCAAATGCATTGTTTAGAGTTAACCAGTTTATTAACCCAACCTACATGCTGCACATTAATTACCAGAGAGATTCTTAAACTCTCTAATGCAAATAATCAGGTTTCTCCCCTTGGTAGACTTCTTCAGTCTGAAGAAGGGTCTCGAACCGAAACGTTGCCTATATCTTTCCTTCCATAGATGCTGCCTCACCCGCTGAGTTTCTCCAGCATTTTTGTCTACCTTCGATTTTCCAGCATCTGCAGTTCCTTCTTAAAGGTTTCTCCCCTTTGTATCTTGAGCTGTTTGTATCCATTTCTTCAGCGATTAACACCTCTGCCTTAAATCGTAATGAGCAATATTGTTATAATAATGTGTAGATAAATCCGATGGATTCAAATTCTGACACGCAGCTGTAAACAGAATTGTGTTTTTGTTCATTTCCACTATCGTTCTCAAAAACAATTTACAGAAAACACATTTAAGGATGTTTCTGTTTCTATCAGAGTTCTTGCTGCTGGACAGATTGACTTGAAGCTATGCTTGTTGTATATGTAGCTTTTTAAATTCTTCATGTATGGCAATGTCCTCTTTAATTACACAGTCCTCATTATAACACACATACCTTAATTCATTAAATATACTGAAATCACCCCGTCAGTCAGTCAAGCAGACTGCAGACTAAATAATAATAATAATAATAATAATAATAAATACTTTATTGATCCCCTCAGGGAAATTCAGATGTCCAGAAGCCCCCAACCAACAAACCCACAGATTCAAAACGAACGCAGACAGAAAATACATAGAATACAATGTGGACACTACCTGAGAGCAATAAATACTTAAAAAGACCTATAATTAACAATTTAAAATTAAAAATTGCAAAATGCATCCCCCTACAGCCTAGCGGTCCGAATTATAAAATCTAATGGCTGCAGGGGTGAAGGATCTCCTGAACCGCTCCGTTCTACAGGGCAGGGAGAGGAGCCGGTTGTTGTTCCGAGTGCTCTTTTGACTCTCCAGAATTACATGGAGGGGATGCCCGGGGTTTTTCAGGATGACCTGCACCTTGTGCCTCATACGCCTCTGAAGCACCTCCATCCCAGAGTCTACTCTCCCCTCCAGCACTGAGCTAGCTCGTTTTACCAATTTGACCAGCTTCTTGTTGTTTTTTGCACTAATGCTGTTGCCCCAGCAGACAACAGCGTAGAAAATAACACTTGCAACCACAGTGTTGTAAAACATGTGCAGCATATCATTACACACATTGAAGGATTTGAGCCTTCTGAGGAAAAAGAGTCTGCTCTGGCCTTTTTTGTAGAGGGAGTCAGAGTTGACAGATCAGTCCAGTTTGTTATCAAGGTGCACTCCAAGGTATTTATATGTCTGCACCACCTCAATGTCAGCCCCTGCAGCGTTGACCGGCTGAAGGGGGAGCTTGGACCTGCCAAAGTTAACCACCATCTCTTTAGTCTTAGTTGTGTTCAGGATGAGACAGTTCTCTTCACTCCAGGCACAAAAGGAACTGGTCAAGTTCCTGTATTTCTCCTCCTGCCCGTTCCTTACAAGCATTGTTTGGACAAGGTTATGAACACTGATCATTAGGCCGTGGAATGTGAACAAATAATCAATTGTGCAGCCAAGAAATAAAAGTGAGCAAGAACTGGCATTTATATGTCAGCTTTTACCACATTACAATGTATTTCCAAAGAATCATGCTGTGGTGGAAGGAAGTCACTGTTGTGATCTATAAGCTCATTCAAATGGATGGAAAAGATATTTGTGACAATTAAGGGGGTTGTTCCTGATAATTTGGCCATGTTTTCTCTCTTAAGCAACACAGTGATAAAACAGATTACCAATGGTGAAATAAATGCAAGCATGAGGTCATACACTAGTAACTGCATTGGTGTGAATAGCTGAAAAGATCAGGATCAAGCACAAATGTGATTCAACCTCTGGATCAATGACCCAAAGAGGTTCAGTACCTACATTTGTGTATGAAGAATGGATAACGTAAGAAGAATGTGTTCAAAGGGAACACAGTCCATAGGTAATCTCTGGAAGTGCATTCTGGAAAACTGCTTTCCGAATGGTTACCAGTGAAGACTAATAGCCAATAATCTGTTCCATTGCTTTCCATTGTTAGATTCCACTACAAAACAGCTGAAAAATCTGGATTTAAATGCTTGCGAAAAAATCTTCCAGAAAATGCCTGATTAAATGGAAATAATTGGTCTATTTGGGAAATAAATCCAGTAAACTGACTAGAAACATAGAAAAATATTTAATAGAAAAATAGGTGCAGGAGTAGGCCATTCAGCCGTTGGAGCCAGCACTGGCATTCAATATGATCATGTCTGATCATCCAAAATCAGTACCCTGTTCCTACTATTTTTCCCCATATTCTTTGATTCCGTTAGTCCTAAGAGCTAAATCTAACTCTTTCCTAAAACCATCCAGTGAATTGCCCTCCACTGCCTTCTGTGGCAGAGAATTCCACAGATTCACAACTCTCTGGGTGAAAAAGCTTTTCCTCACCTCAGTCCTAAATGGCCTACCCCTTATTCTTAAACGGTGACCCCTCGTTCTAGACTCCCCCAACATCGGGAATATTTTTCCTGCATCTAGCCTGTCCAATCCCATAAGAATTTTATATGTTTCTATAAGATACCCTCTCATCCTTCCAAATTCCAGTGAATATAAGCCCAGTCGACCCATTCTTTCATCATATGTCAGTCCCGCCATCCCGGGAACTAACCTGGTGAACCTATGCTGCACTCTCTCAATAGCAAGAATGTCCTTCCTCAAATTAGGAAACTAAAACTGCACACAATACTACAGGTGGAGTCTCATGAGGGCCCTGTACAACTGCAGTAGGACCTCCTTGCTCCTATACTCAAATCATCTCGCTATGGCCAACATGCCATTTGCTTGACTACTTGAAAGAGTCTCCAATGAGTGAAATGCATTTGCTTGGAAGCATGGGATTAGTACAGCACCATATCGAGAGAATATTGGCATTGCTTGGGAAACAATGCTTAATATTGGATTGGCAGAATTCTTTCATATTATTTTTAATCTCGTTTCTATTTGTGGATGGTTGCATTGACTGGAACTGATGGACTCGTGCAAAATGCCCACTACCATCTCATAAAATCAACTATTTCAGGAAATGCATCAGCTATGCCTGACGTATGAATGCACATAGCCATTAGGGGAAATAAAAAAAATACATAAAGAAAATACCCTGTAAAAACTAATTATCTGAACAATATTCTTTTCTTGCATTTAATCTGCTACCCATACAAGCAATGACTTAACAAAGATTGATCTGATTGTTACTTGATTAGAATTACAGAGAGTTACAGCAAAGAAATAGGTCTCTTAGCTTATTCACTCCAACCATCCATTACACTGATCCTACGATTAATCCCGTTTATTTATATTCTTCCCAAATTCTCATTTATCTCCCCCCTCCCTCCTAGAATCTACCACTTACCTACCTTCTGGGAGTAATGTATTCCAACTATTTGGGCTGTGGGAGGAAACCGAAGAACCTGGAATAAACACAGGCAGTCATATGGAGAACATGCAAACTCCTCTTAGATGTCAAGAATTGAAATTATCTCTCTGGAACTGTGAGGCAGCGGATCCACACCACTCTGTCACGATTCTTCTCGACAACAGAATTGTTTGGACAAAACAATATTCATTATCAGTGTCAAATGTTACAATTAGCATCAGAGTAAAGAGTTTGCAATTAATTTTAAATTACTTTATATTCATTCTGCAGAGGATTTACAAAATATAATTAGGTACTATGTCTAGAGTTTACATCCTTATCACCTAATTTAGCCCTAAATGATGTACTTCATGTTTTTACACCAGGAACCATTTGCTTTCAGAGATTACATTAATAAATGGTTAGATTAGTTTACATTACACATCATTCTGCAAACAGTTTAGAATTTATTTATTTAGTTTTGAAAACATTTCTGTAATTTCAGTCTTTAGATATGTTTCTTATTTTCCCACACGGGCGGAACTCGTCTAATTTCCATGTTTGGATGACAGCCTTAGATCTACCAGTTCTGTAGGCATGTCTGGTACTAACCGCTGTTGCCATTCACTGTAAAATGGTGAGAAAGTGCCTGGAAAGACATCACCTACAAATTCATCGTGTTCATCCACTTCAGAAGTGAGGATTGTTGGTCAGTTGGGAGGCAAGGTGTCTAATACTGTTATATTTTTTCTTCATTTTTTTCTAATTTCTCAATATTTGTGGGTGCTTCTTTGAGTTAGAATTGATGCAAAGTTGTAACATCCATTGGTTGACTTAGGAAATACATCTGCCATGTGTCAATGCACAATTTCAGCAGAAAGATCCTATGAAACATAAGAAGTCACCCAATAGCATGCAAATAGCATGCAAATAGCACCCAAAGAGATATGTCTTACTATATAACATTAAACCTATCCAACATATTTCACAGACAATGAAGTACTTCTGGCTGTTATAGAAGTACAACTATGTTGTGATACTATTACAACACAGAAAGTCCATGTTGTATCTGGCAAACTCTCACCCACGGCAGTGTAAGATCAGAAGATCTGTTTCAATGATGTTCGTTAGAGGGAATTGTATTTTTCACCTGAATCTTGCAGTACACAAAGACCCTCATAAAGCAGTGGTGAGTGTCTTGAACATTGGTTTATTCAAGGCTGTAAAAGTATATATTTGGAAATGCTGAGATTTTTAAATGCTCAATATTTAGAAATTTGAAAACAACAGTTTCAAAGGGTTCACAGCCCCCACACCCTCTTATATTCTGTATTTCAATGGTTACAGGTGGATTATCATTTCTGAAATAATGCATCAATGTTTCTTTGTAATCATTCAATCTTGTTTTTTTCTCTCTTATAGTAACCTTTAACTTTCTGTTTCCTTGTAATTAATTAGGAAAACATCCTCCTATTTGCCCGACATGTGGGTGTAATAAAGAACCCTTCTTATCTCATGATTAGTTTTATTGCCCTCAGCCTGGTTTACAACATTCTACATAGAAACAAGGAACTGCAGAAGGAGACAAAGTGCTGGTGTAACTCAGCAGGTTAGGCAGCATCTCTGGAGAATGCAGAGAGGTGGCCTTTCAGGTCGGAAATCCTCTTCAGACATACTTCTTCATCTTAATACTGCATTTTAGCAAGATATTATGTTAATTGCTCTTAAGAGATAATCAGTCTGAAGAAGGGTCTTGACCCGAAACGTCACCCATTCCTTCTCTCCAGAGATGCTGCATGTCCCGCTGAGTTACTCCAGCATTTTGTGTCTACCTACCAGTTAATACAAGATAAATTGATATATTGCCACTCCAACCACCACAAAGCACTAATTTGTTATATATGACATAGCATATAAAATGGTAATGCTAAGGACAATGATTTCATAGTCTTGAACTTCAGCCCAACAAAGTTATAATGAATATTGATATTGTAAATATACCAATATTGTTTAACTGAACTGATTGTTCAAAAGGCTAAACATTTACATGTCTTGCATTCTCTGATAATATATTAACTTCTGTGTTCAGTAAGAAGTCAAATCCCCAAATACTACTCCACATTAGCACTGCATAGAACACAGTGCTGGACTAACTCAACAAGTCAGGCAGTATCTCTGGAAGGTATGAATAGGCGATGTTTCGAATTGGGACACTTCTTCAGACTGGAGTAGAATTCTGACCAGCTGCATCTCTGTCTGGTTTGGGAACAGTAAAGCCTCCGACTGGAAGTCGTGCAGAGAGTAGTGAGGACGGCAGAAAAAATCATCGGGACTTCTCTCCCCTCAATCGGGGACATTGCGAGCAAACGTTGCTTGTCTAAGGCCAACAGTATTATAAAGGACCCCACACATCTCCATCATGGACTGTTCACTCTGCTGCCCTCGGGCAAAAGATATCGTAGTATAAGGAGCAAAACGGCCACATTTTACAACAGCTTCTTCCCACGAGCCATCAGACTCTTGAATGCAGTGTAATGGGCCGCCACCATTATCTATTTTTATCTTTTTATCCATTTTATCTTTTTATCCATTTTGTCTTTTTATCCATTTTATCTTTTTATCCATTTTATCTTTTTATCCATTTTATCCTTCTCTTATTTTTGTGTTGCACGGGGAGCCAGATGCAACGTAATTTCGTTTAGAATTGCATTTATTGATGTATTTCTCAATGACAATAAAGTTTTGATTGATTGAATGAATAGTTTGCCTTTACTTTAGCTCAATGCTAGCTGCAATCTTTAAGATGTCATACATTAATGCGTCTACAGCGAGGTGTGGGGAAGGGGGGGTGTCAAAGGGGAAGTGTGGGGAAGGGAGGATGTGGGGGAAGGGGGTGGGGGAAGGGGGGGTGGGGAAGGGTGTGTTGGGGAAGGAGGGGTGTGGGGAAAAAGGGGTGAGGGGGAAGGGGCGGGTGTGGGAGGGAGAGGGAAGGGGGGGGGGTGTGAAGGAGGGGGGTGGTCGCAGCAGACACAACTCTCACTCTGCTCACCCCGCACCTTCAGCTTTCGGCCTCACGCAGCAGCTCCCGGTCCCACTCCAACTTCACTCAGAGGCTTCCGGTTCAACAGCTCCCGGCTTGTCATACTGGTCGCTACAGAAGCTGCCCGCACGCTGCTCATGGACTCAGCCCCGCCTCTGGGGTTTTATTCTCCTCGCCCCAGTGATTGACATCCAGTACCAGAAGGGGCGTTGCCTTCATGGTGAATGACAGGCGAGAAAACTAATCTGCTGATCTTACAATTTTTTAAACCTTCATAACTTTTGTAATATTCCACCGATCGGAACAAAACTTGGTGCACATGGAGCAGAGGAGAACGGTGAGTAGGGTGGCAAAAATCCAAGCGATATAGGGTACTGTTTTTGTGCAAATTTTTTAAAAACAGAAACCGGAAGAGGACACGATGAGAGTTTTAGTAATAGTATAGAGAAGAGATATAGAGAAGAGATAGAGATAGAGAAGATAGATAGAAGATTGTACTAATAGTAAAAGGTACAGCCTGGAATACTTTACCAAATGTCATATGATCTTTTGGAATATAGATGGTCTTGCTAATTTTTATGCGAGAAAGTTTTGCATCTTCTATGACTCAAGTGCACAAAGAATTTAATGTGACTTTGGCCATGGAGTTCCATGCAAATTGACATCCACACACATGTGAAAGAGGGTTCCTAGCAAAGCAGAACTCTGGAATTTCCCATCCAACATCACCACGGGAACACATTCATCATTCAGAAACACAACTCGCCACCAGCCTCTCAAGCACAATTTAGGGACAATGATAAAAACTGGTTTGACATTAATATTTCCATCCAGCAAAAAAAAATCATCTAATTTATACTTGGCTCCCTGACTTCTCAGCTGATATCTAGAAGGTACCTGTTGTTAGATTCCAGCATAAGGGAGCTTTAGGATGTGTAAAATCTCTAAGAGTTTCACTGGTGAAAGATATATAATAAAATGGTAGGTACACAAAAATGCTGGAGAAACTCAGCGGGTGCAGCAGCATCTATGGAGCGAAGGAAATAGGTGACGTTTCGGCCCGAAACCCTTCTTATAATAAAATGGTGCCTGCTTTACAAATAACGGTGCTCAGGAGTCTGATTGCTTCTGAATCTAAGGCCCTTCACTGAGAGCTCATGTTTTATATAGAGAGGCTATGTTGTTGAAGGGAGGATGTGAGCCCAGTTCTCCACCAGATGGCAGAGGTTCAGACTAATCTTGAATAATGACACTTTTAATCTCCTAAATACTGTGGGAAATGTAGAGGCAACGATCACAAGATCCGTGTGTGTCATCAGCACCTTCCCCTCCCCCCCCCTCCTGTCAACCTGTCCTTTTTAAAGACCTGGCTGGTTAATAATGGCTGGCGTTTGTCGGGGAAATGTTGAAGTAAATGCAGACGCGGGGCAGTTCCTCTTGCCTCTACGTCAAGCGCCTCCTCGGGAGATATTGCCGAGTTCTGAAACTTGACCAGTTCTGCAGATTCCGGGAAGTTACTTGTGCACCAAACTCGAGACTGACACTCCAGCACGATGCAAACAAATGCTGCACTTTGCAGGACACATTTGTCTGCAGTATCATTGCATGTACTTGCTTTCAAGAGGAGTAAGTGACCTATTCCTGGTGAGCTCTCCTACTGACATGGTGATCTATACCTAGTAAACTTTCCCTGGTGATTTATCCTTGTGGTCTATCCTTGTGATCTATCCTAAAGTCCTGTCCTTAGTGATCAATTTGGGATTGATTCTGAATTGATTCTGGATCCAAGTGACCTGCCCCTAGTGGTTGATTCGGGTGACTGATTCCTAGTGTCCTATCCCTGGAGTTCCATCCTAATGATCCATCCCTCGTGTCCTTTACCAGAGGACATACCACTAGTGACCTATTCCTACTGACCAACCCAAATGACCTTTCCATGTGACCTATGATAAGAACCTATCCTAATGGCCTATCCCTGGTGTCCTAGCCCAGTAACCTATTACTAGTGATCTATCTCTAGTGACCTATCTCTGAGGACCTATCCGGAGTGACCCATCCCTGGTAACTCCCTGGCCACCTATCTGATGACCTATCATTTTGATCTACTTATGACCTTTCTCTAGTGACATATCTCTAGTGACCTATCCCTAGTGACCTATCTTTAGTGGCCTACCCGTGGTGACCTCTTAAGAGTGACATATCCTGGTGACCTGCTCTGATGGTCTATCATTTTGATCTAACCTAATGACCTTTCCCTGGTGACCTACCTCTGGTAACCTGGTAACAGGTACTTTGGATCTGTCTTCACTAAGGAGGACACAAACAATCTTCCTGATATAGTAGTGGCCAGAGGATCTGGGGTGACGGAGGAACTGAAGGAAATCCACATTAGGCAGGAAATGGTGTTGGATAGACTGATGGGACTGAAGGCTGATAAATCCCCAGGGCCTGATGGTCTCCATCCCAGGGTCCTTAAGGAAGTGGCTCTAGAAATCGTGGATGCATTGGTGATAATTTTCCAATGTTCTACAGACTCAGGATCAGTTCCTGTGGATTGGAGGGTAGCTAATATTATCCCACTTTTTAAGAAAGGCGGGAGAGAGAAAACAGGGAATTATAGACCAGTTAGCCTGACATCGGTGGTGGGGAAGATGCTGGAGTCAATTATAAAAGATGAGATAGCCGCACATTTGGACAGCAGTAACAGGATCGGTCCGAGTCAGCATGGATTTACGAAGGGGAAATCATGCTTGACTAATCTTCTGGAATTTTTTGAAGATGTAACTAGGAAAATGGACAAGGGAGAGCCAGTGGATGTAGTGTACCTGGACTTTCAGAAAGCATTTGATAAGGTCCTACATAGGAGATTAGTGGGCACAATTAGAGCACATGGTATTAGGGGTAGAGTGCTGACATGGATACAGAAGTGATTGGCAGACAGGAAACAAAGAGTAGGGATTAACGGGTCCCTTTCAGAATGGCAGGCAGTGACTAGTGGGGTACCGCAAGGCTCGGTGCTGGGACCGCACTATTTACAATATACATCAATGATTTGGATGAAGGGATTTAAAGTAGCATTAGCAAATATGCAGATGACACAAAGCTGGGTGGCAGTGTGAACTGTGAGGAGGTTGCTATGAGAATGCAGGGTGACTTGGACAGGTTGGGGGAGTGGGCAGATGCATGGCAGATGAAGTTTAATGCGGATAAATGTGAGGTTATCCACTTTGGTAGCAAAAACAGGAAGGCAGATTACTATATAAATGGCGTCAAGTTGGGAAAAGGGGAAGTACAACGGGATCTGGGGGCCTTGTTCATCAGTCTATGAAAGTAAGCATGCAAGTACAGCAGGCAGTGAAGAAAGTGAATGGCATGTTGGCCTTTATAACAAGAGGAATCGACTATAGGAGCAAAGAGGTCCTTCTGCAGTTGTACAGAGCCCTAGTGAGACCACACCGGGAGTATTGTGTGCAGTTTTGGTCCCCTAATTTGAGGAAGGACATTCTTGCTATTGAGGGAGTGCAGTGTAGGTTTACAAGGTTAATTCCCGGCGGGACTGTCATATGCTGAGAGAATGGAGCAGCTGGGCTTGTACACTCTGGAGTTTAGAAGGATGAGAGGGGATCGCATTGAAACACATAAGGTTGTTAAGGGCTTGGACACACTAGAGGCAGGATACATGTTCCCGATGTTGGGGGAGTCCAGAACCAGGAGCCACAGTTTAAGAATAAGGAGTAAGCCATTTAGAATGGAGACAAGGAAACACTTTTTCTCACAGAGAGTGGTGAGTCTGTGGAATTCTTTGCCTCAGAGGGCGGTGGAGGCAGGTTCTCTGGATGCTTTCAAGAGAGAGCTAGATAGGGCTCTTAAAAATAGTGGAGTCAGGGGATATGGGGAGAAGGCAGGAACGGGGTACTGATTGGGGATGATGGCTCTAAGGGCCGAATGGCCTACTCCTGCACCTATTGTCTATTGTCTATTGACTATAACCTACCATCTTGATCTATTCTAGTGTCCTATCCCTGATGACCTATCCTCAGTGACTTATCGATTGTGACGTATCCCTAATGACCTATCCCTGGTGACTTATCCTGGGAATCTATCACTAATGACCTTTTGCTGGTGACCTTTCTGTGGTGCCTTATCCCTCGTGACCTATCTTTAGTGACCTGTTCCTGCTAGTGTCCTAACCCTGGCAAACTATCCCTGGTGACATATGGTGACCAGGTGAGCTATCCCTGGTGACTTATCCCTAGCGACCTATCCCTGGTGACCTGTCCTGGGGACACATCCCTCATAGCCTTTCCCTAGTCACCTCTCCTAGTGACTTTTCCCTGGTGACTCTTCTATGTGACCTATTCAAAGTGTCCTATCATGGACAACATATCCGTGTTGATCTATCTCTGGTGATCTGTCTCTAATGATCTACCCTGGTGACCTATCTTTGATGAGCTATGGTGACCTATCCTAGCATCCTATCTCTGGTGATGTCCTCAGTGGCATATCCCTGGTAAACTATCGCTGGAGACCGACCCATGATGAGCTACCCTAATGACCTCTCCCTGCTGCACTGACCAGTATTGATCTCACTGGCAACAACATAAAAGCGAGTTGTCAAATATTCTAATTAAAATATTTAAGAAGGAACTGCAGATGCTGGAAAATCGAAGGTAGACAAAAGTGCTGGAGAAACTCAGCGGGTGCAACAGCATCTATGGAGCGAAGGAAATAGGCAACGTTTCGGGCCAAAACCCTTCTTCAGACCAAGAGGAATCGAATATAGGAGCAAAGAGGTCCTTCTGCAGTTGTACAGAGCCCTAGTGAGACCACACCTGGAGTATTGTGTGCAGTTTTGGTCCCCTAATTTGAGGAAGGACATTCTAGCTATTGAGGGAGTGCAGCGTAGGTTTACAAGGTTAATTCCCGGCGGGACTGTCATTTGCTGAGAGAATGGAGCAGCTGGGCTTGTACACTCTAGAGTTTAGAAGGATGAGAAGGATGAGAGAGGAAGATTGTTAAGGGTTTGGACACGCTCAGTGGCGGACTGGGTCTAAAAATATTGGTTGCCAGGAGACAAAGGGGGCCCACTTCATCAGGGGCCCACTTGCCATCGGGCAAGCTGACACCCTGGCCAGTCCGCCGCTAGACACGCTAGAGGCAGGATACATATTCCCGATGTTGGGGGAGTCCAGAACCAGGGGCCACAGTTTAAGAATAAGGAGTAAGCCATTTAGAATGGAGATGAGGAAACACTTTTTCTCACAGAGAGTGGTGAGTCTGTGGAATTCTCTGCCTCAGAGGGGGGTGGAGGCAGGTTCTCTGGATGCTTTCAAGATAGAGCTAGATAGGGCTCTTAAAAATAGCGGAGTCAGGGGATATGGGGAGAAGGCAGGAACGGGAAGGGTTTCGGCCCGAAACGTTGCCTATTTCCTTCGCTCCATAGATGCTGCTGCACCCGCTGAGTTTCTCCAGCACTTTTATCCACATTCTAATGAAAGTAAACTGTCTGTTTCTCTTGCCACATATGCTGGCTGAGCGGCTGACCAATGTGGCAATTTCCTTTTTATGGAATCTTCCAGTGTATAAACTCACTGATGAGATTCCTACACTTTATCACTCAGAGTGTCATTGCAAACTGGAACTACCACCTAAGATGGCAGAGGTGGGAACTCTGACAACAAGTATCTGGCCGATCACTTCAATAGTCAAGGCATAGGATTGAACAATTGAAGGTAAATGGATTTGTGTAGATAGGTTTTTATTGGTCAGCATGGATACGGTAAACCAAAGTGTCTGTTTCTGTGTTGTAGGGCTCTACAACTCTATGGATTTAAGAATTGAAGGGAATTATTATGATTTCAGTGAATGGGCCAATTACCGAAGGGTTTCAGCCCGAAACCTTGCCTATTTCCTTTGCTCCATAGATGCTGCCTCGCCCGCTGAGTTTCTCCAGCATTTTTGTCTACATTCGATTTTCCAGCATCTGCAGTTCCTTCTAAAACAACCTGTCGACAGGAGATTGTTTGAGTGTTGCCCTCTCTACGATACTATACAATACAATAAAACTTGGTGCCACTCAAAATGCTGATATAATTTAAAATCGAGTGCAGCTCACATATTTCAAGGGCATAAAAACACAAAAGAGGTTGTATCTCAAATTAGATTAGGATCTGGAAAGGGTACGGAGAAGATTTATAATGGTGATGCCAGGATTCAAGGGCCTGAGCTCTAGGTTCAATAGTTCAATACTTCTTTATTTGTCACATATGCAACCACACAGTGAAATTTCTTTTGCAAATATTACAGATGCAAGCGCCGCCATTTTTGGCGCCCTTGTTCAAAATCCAAAATCTGGTCAGCCCACGTGCTCAATGTACTGGAGCAGTTCCCGTAAACTGGCGTCCCTCTCCTCTCCTGGCCTGGCCACATTTGTGTCCCAGGGGCACAAGGATGGAGGTAGGGAGCGGTAGGGAGAGGGAGAGATTGAGCAAGCTGGGAATATATTCTTTGGAGCGCAGGAGGATGAGGGGTGATCTTGTTCTTGTTCTTGGTTTCTTGGTCCTCCAAAATATTTCAAATGGAATTTAAACTGGAGGTGGTGAAGGGAGGGCTTAAGCCAGAAAGGGTTATTGGGAAGAAAGAGCTACTTTAAATTTAGTTACATCTGGTTGGGTAACTATAGTTGGGTGGAGATTATTCCATGCTTTAATTGTGCGGGGGAAGAACGAATTGCTGTACACATCTGTCTTTGTAGCTGGGATCACAAATTGGATCGAATGCCCTCGTCTGCTCCTAATTGGTTTGGGTTTGGTGTTTGGTGTAGATCTTGTAATTTTATGCACCACATATCTGGAACAAACTCCCAGAAAACTGCAGGTCTGCTGCAACTCTCAGCTCTTTTAAATCTAGACTGAAGACTTTTCTGTTTGCCGCTGCCTTTCAGTAAACAATACAATTTATTAATTACCTATACTGAACTGTAACTTCTATTCCTGGTTTTATTCTATTTTAAATATTTTATTTGATTGCTTTTAATTTTGTAATTATTTTATCTGAATAATCTAATAATCGTTTTACATCTAAATGTCATTTTATATGTGTTTCTTTCCAATGCTTTTAATGTTTTATGTAAAGCACTTTGAATTAGCTTGTTGTTGAAAGGTGCTATACAAATAAACCTGCCTTACCTTGCCTTGCCTTGGTCGAGCTGACCATTTAACATTTTGTAAAAACAGGTCAAACGGTGAGCTTCACGTCTGTCTTGGAGAGGGTTCCACCCCAGAGAATTCAGAAGTTTGGTGACACTCGCTTCTCTCTCATAGGTGTTAGTAACAAATTGAGCTGCCTGTCTTTGGACTCGTTCGATGGAAGAAATCTTATAGTGGTGCACAAAATCATGAGAGGGATAGATTGGGTAAATGGGACGACAGATGGCACAATGGGCTAAGTGTTCGGCTGGCGACCGGAAGGTAGCCGGTTCGAATCCCGCTTGGAGTGCATACTGTCGTTGTGTCCTTGGGCAAGACACTTCACCCACCTTTGCCTGTGTGTGAATGTGTGTGAGTGATTGGTGGTGGTCGGAGGGGCCGTAGGCGCAGATTGGCAGCCACGCTTCCGTCAGTCTGCCCCAGGGCAGCTGTGGCTACAGAAGTAGCTTACCACCACCGAGTGTGACTGAGGAGTGAATGAATAATGCGATGTAAAGCGCCTTGAGTATTAGAAAGGCGCTATATAAATCCCATCCATTATTATTATTATATATGCACAGTAATTTGCCCAGAGTAGGCAAATCAAGAAGCAGAAGACATAGATTTAAGGTGAAGGAGGAAAGAGTTAATAGGAACCTGATGGGTAACTTTTTTAGACAAAGGGTGGTGGGTGTATGGAATGAGCTGCCAGGGGAGGTATTTGAATCATGTACCGTCACAATGTTTTGAGAAAAATGTAGACAGGCACACGGATAGAACAGATTTAGAGGAGATGAGGCATGTTGGTCGGCATGGGCAAATTGGGCTGAATTTAGATAGTTTTATGACTCTATCTGTCAGTGACAACAGCTGTACATTGCTGTTAACTTTCTCATTATTTTAGAGGTAACTCAGTTAATGAAATATACCTGAAAGGGATTGGAATTTTTACAAGACGCTAAGATAATGAGGACATATTCCAAGATCCACTTGGAGAATGATTGAGCTTTTTAAATGAATGGTGTTCTAATATGTGAATTGTAAATCCAATGGGGTTTTTTTAAATGTTGGGCTAAAAATCAGTTCTGAATGCAGGTTACAATTCACCAGGCTAATTATCTTCTGCCAGCCTGCCAAATCCAAAACATTCACAGATGCTAAAAATCTAAAACATAAACAGAAAATGCTGGAAATAATCAGTAGATTAGACTAACCCGAAATGTTCACTCCGTTTCCCTTCCCACCGATGCGGCCTGACCTGTTGGGAATTTCCCTCCATAGATGCTGCCTGACCTGTTGGGAATTTCCCTCCATAGATGCTGCCTGACCTGTTGGGAATTTCCCTCCATAGATGCTGCCTGACCTGTTGGGAATTTCCCTCCATAGATGCTGCCTGACCTGTTGGGAATTTCCCTCCATAGATGCTGCCTGACCCACTGAGTATTTCAACACTTTGTGTTTTATTCTGTTTTTGTCGTGCCACATATGGTGCATAGTTTTTAATTCTTAGAGGCATTTAGGTTAAATGCTGGCAAATGGGATCATGAGAAAGCTAACCACCAATTTTAGTACAGATGTTGTCACTGAGAGACTTAGATGGCCATCTTGATTGCCATGGACAAATTGGTTCAAAGGGCTTGTGTCCATTCCGTATGACTCTTTGACTCAATTTGGTTGTATGTGCAGGGGGAGGATGGGTGTATTGGCCCAAGACAAACCAGAGGGGGATACACTAAGAATTCAGTGGGTAGAGAGCAATCTTGTAATTACAACATAATGAAAATTATATTTCAAAGTTGCAACACTGGTTGCCATCACAAGAGTCTGAGAAGGTTACAGCTTCTGCAATCCCACCCCAACCCTACTCCTGATTTATTCAATTGCCTGCCAGTCACAGGGTAAGGCCAATTTCCTACCCATCCACACACCAACAGCCCACCAGTTCCGCTCACTCACGGAGCGAACCTGAAATTGCATCCTGCCTCCGTCCTGGCACTGGGTTCAGGTGGGCAGCTGGAAATCCATTTGGCATTATCCCTTGATTAATGAGCCACCAAAATAATCGTGAGTTGACATTCAATTCTATGCTCTCATTAGAAATCATTTTGATTGATTGTTTAAGATGAAAACATTTGGATCAGCACTGCCTACTGTACCGATGGCAGCAGATTAGGTGCTAACATTTAAAGGGGAATTAGACGAAATCAAAATAGAAATCCTTTATTTACAGAGTTAATGGAGAGTGCAGTGGAATGAACTAGAATGAAGAGCTCCTTCCAAAACAAAATAGGTATAATGGGCTGAATTCCTTCTTCTTTGCTAAACCAGTCCATAATTAGACTCCATTTCATACACAATCATTTTTGTGCATTAAGTCCACAAGAAGGGTCTCGATTGAGGGGGGATCTTGTAGAAACTTACAAAATTCTTAACGGGTTGGACAGGCTAGATGCAGGAAGATTATTCCCGATGTTGGGGAAGTCCAGAACTAGGGGTCACAGTTTAAGGATAAGGGGGAAGTCTTTTAGGACCGAGATGAGAAAATCATTTTTTACACAGAGAGCGGTGAATCTGTGGAATTCTCTGCCACAGAAGGTAGTTGAGGCCAGTTCATTGGCTGGATTTAAGAGGGAGTTAGATGTGGCCTTTGTGGCTAAAGGGATCAGGGGGTATGGAGAGAAGGCAGGTATGGGATATTGATTTGGATGATCAGCCATGATCATATTGAATGGCGGTGCAGGCTCGAAGGGCCGAATGGCCTACTCCTGCACCTATTTTCTATGTTTCTATGTTTCTATGACCTGAAACGTCACCTATTCCTTTTCTCCAGAGATGCTGCCCGACCCACTGAGTTAACACAATTTCGTGTCTATCTTTGGTGTAAACCAGCATCTGCAGTTCATAGAAACATAGAAGCATAGAAAATAGGTGCAGGAGTAGGCCATTATGCCCTTCCTACACACGTTTGGAATAAAATATCTGAGGGTGAAGCAAAAATATTATCACAGCACCTGGCAGGTTGCCCTGCATACAATTGGCACCAGGTCTCATCTGATACTTGATGAGATGTTGATCGCCCTTTAACTGGGAACTTCGGTGTAACATTTCCTCCTCAGAAGGGTATTTTCATTAAAGCCCCTGTGATGTGCATTGGAGAAGAAAAAAAAATCTATTACATTTAACATAACCTTTTAAAATCCATCCAGGAGTGAACATTATTGCAGCTGGATACATGGTTAACTTGGCTGCTTTACAGTCTGTATTAACTGCCAAGTAATATGAAATTCAACTCAATGTTTTAGCTGCATTTTCCAGGTAATTAATCCTCTGGATAATAGATGTTTCTGGGTTTCTCCAGTTCATGGGCAGGCAACGCCTGAAACAACTAAACACTGACGCCGTGCCAAAAAACCCCAACGTGGATCAGGAGCCTAGCCACTATTCTGCACCTGAGAAACAAAAGTGTTCAGGCATGCGTGGTAAAGAAAGAGAGAGAAAAGGCAGGGCTCGTTATCTGGATTACCTCAATCGCCAGCAAAAAGGGCACAAGGAACTGGCAGAATAATAATGGAAAAATGTAAAATCAGATTGCGCTCTGTGAGTTGCTCCCTTGTGCATTGATGTATGGCCACTAAAACGTGCTGGGGTTAGTGTGCACACGGAGGTCACAAAGTTGCTGATTGCCAGGTAGGTTTTCATGTCCCCATGTTGTCAAGCAATCTGTGCCTTCATAAAATTACCCATAAAACATTCATGGAGGTGGATTAGGTTTTAAAATCTACCTAATGTAGCATGAAATTCTGACTTCGTGCTCCAGTGAGCAGAGCTGCAAGAGCTGACCTATTTTCTCACTCTGCAATCACAATATTCCATCTTTACCCTTTTCAACTGTTTCCTTCTAAAGATTAAGACCATAAGAGATCATAATTTACTCCGCCTTTCATTATGCAGCTTGGTCAGACTAGACTGTTACATTACTCATGCAATTTAGTTTGCTCACTAGTGCCTTGACATTTGATGAAATTGAAATTTCAATACATATTCAACTACAGGGACATATATAGATTGAAAATAGCTGCCGTTTCATTTACGAACAATATAATTAAAATAAATACTGGCTGTAACCCTTACAGATATTATTTTCACAATGTTTCTCTATGTTTATACATATTTATACACACACACACACACACACACACACACACACACACACACACACACACACACACACACACACACACACACACACATGCACACACCCACACACACACATATGCACAAAAACAGAGAATTGATAGATGTAGAAATAGATCCATGTACCACCAAAAATGTTGATTTAAATTTCACAGCACACTTTTATTTATCCACTTTTTGTCCATGGCCAGTTATTACACTATCTGAACTGGGAAGTAAGATGTCTTCTTGAACAGGAAGGTACACAAAAATGCTGGAGAAACTCAGCGGGTGCAGCAGCATCTATGGAGCGAAGGAGATAGGCAACGTTTCGGGCCGAAACCCTTCTTCAGTCTTCTTGAACATATCTGTGAGGTGAAGGTACGTTCATGTTGCTGTTGGGGACGGAGTTCCAGGACTTGGCTCCTAGATAATGAGGAAATTATTGATATTTTTCCAAATCGGAATAACGGGTCATTTGAAGATATGTTTATAAATACACACTTATGTCTTGTGATTACAATTTTATGTGCCTGGATGTGGTAACGGAGGGGTGTGTGCATATATGTGTGAGCACACATGATTGCGAGTATGTGTGCATGTGATGTACGTGGGTTTATGGTCATGTGGTTTGTGTGTGTGCGTGTGCATGTTTGTATGCTATATTTAGGATGCTAGTGTGGCAAGTGTATTGTATTATTCACTATCATGTACATGTCCACAAGCAGAGGTGAAGGATCTTCAATGTTATTTCAGAACTCAATTCAATAGCCTCGACTTATATGATTGTCCAGCCAAGGCTTTAGAATTGCAATAGAAGTTAAATAAAATAGTGACATGATGTTACTGCTCATGCATCTTCAACAGTTTTTTCCTAAAAGATAGCTTTTGATTTCTGGTACCAACACCCACTGACCCATTCCTCACTTTATGTCAAGAGGATTATAAAAATAGATACTAAACCCGCAACATTTGTTCAAAGGCGAAAATGGGAGATACAATCTGGATAAAATTCACAGCTTGAACTAAATTCGGCATTGCTAGAAATTCAAGTCTCCTACAATGCTTCTGTTTCTTTAATTCACTGAAAATGCTTCCGTTGTAAATGGTTGCATTCAAAAAATAATGTTTTAAATTGGAGTTCATCCTCTTTTGGCTCAATAAACAGATTTAAGATTAACACCCACCTATTTCCACAACAGTTCAGAAATTGGACAAAAATATACAAAGTCTCTCATTGAGATCTCCAAAGTTTCTTCCATTACATTTCCATGTAACATTAAAAATCTTAAAACATCACTGCAGCCCTTTGAACATGAAGTGCATAATTTGCTAGTTCTGGGAAGACTTTGTACTTTAACCCCAAAACCTCAAGTTTCAAAGGTACATTGTAATCCTCTGATACCACTACAGTAAATCCCCAATAATCTAATATCCAATTATTTGGAAATCTACACTTCTGCCTGACACCAAACTCACCAGACGCAGCTTGCGTTCTCTTTAAGATCACCAGCTTCTGTTCTTGCAATCCCTATAAACTCACCAGGTTCTGATTTCCACTCACTTTAATCTCACCATGTTCTGTTTCCTGCTCTTTTGGAACACACTATATTCTGTATCCTGTTCCCATTAAACTCACCAGATTCTGTTTCCGAGATTATATCCAATCCATGTGAGGAAACATGATGGAAGGAAATGGGATTGACCTAATTCGGTGGCAATTGTAGCTCAGATGGTCACAGGCTTGACTCCGATTCTGGCTGTGGCTCCAAGTCTCATCCCAATGATAGGAACACAGAAAATTAGACTCACACCACAGGACAATGCTGATGGAGTGCTTCACCATTGGAAGTGTCTTCCCCCAAATGAGAAATGATAGGCCATTCAGACTTTCAAGCCTGTCTGGCATTCAATAAGATCGCGACTGATATTCTACATCAATCCATCTGTAGACACTAATCCCATATTTTCCCATTCATTTAATATACAGAAATTCATAAATGTAAGTTCTAAATACCGCTATTAACTGTGCCTTCACAGTCCTCTGAAGTAAAAATTTCAAAGATTCATCACCTCTGAATGAAGAAACTTCTAAAAGGCTTACCCCTTATTTTGAGACCGTGATCATATGCCCAAGCTTCTCAGCTGCGGGAAACTCCCTTCCTGTATCATCCCTGTTCAATCCTGAGAGAATCCTGTATGTTTCACTGTTTAATTTTCTTCCTCCAAAGTCTAAAGGAGAGACCCCTCATCTATTTTGTCACTTCCGCAGCCCAGCACTTAATAATAATAATAATAATAATAATAATAATAATAATAATAATAATAATAATGATAATAATAATAATAATAATAATAATAATAATAATAATAATAATAATAATAATAATAATAATAATGCATTTTATTTAAGGGCGTCTTTCAGGACACTCAAGGCCACCTTACAGTTAAACAAGCAAATTACAAATATATAAATAAAATGAAACAAAAGCAATAATACATAATTCGGAGAGAGAGCAGCGGCAGCTAATCGCGCCAGCGTTCACTCTCACTTCCGGCAGCCATCTTTTAGACATAACATTAAAGAAGAATTTAACTTAAAACATAAAAACATCCCCCCACAATGGTTCCCACTGTGAGGGAAGGCAACAAAGTCCAGTCCTCTTCCTCTTGTTCACCCCGTGGTCGGGGCCTATTTGAGGCCTCCGCAGTCGCCGCAACGACGGCCCAATGTTACAGGCCCATTGTGGTCGGTTGGTGCTTATTGTGTACAAAATGACTGCTGTATTTTCAACATTACAAGAGCAACTACACTTTGGGGAGTACTTTGAGTCTGAAGAAGGGTATCGACCCAAAATGTGTTCTATTCCGTTTCTCCAGAGATGCTGCCTGACCCGCTGAGTTACTCCAACATTTTGTGTCTATCTTCGGTTTAAACCAGCATCTGCAGTTTTAGAAAAAAAAAAAATTTAAATACCTTTATTGTCATTCAGACCTTTCGCTCTAAACGAAATTATGTTGCCTGCAGTCATACACAGAACCAATAAAAACAAAACATACAATAAACACAAATTAAACATCCACCACAGTGAGTTCACCAAGCACATCCCCACTGTGATGGAGGCAAAGTCTTTAGTCTCCGTCTCTTCCCTCCTTGTTCTCCCTCTGCGCTGAGGCGATCGATCCAGGCCGAAGATGCCGCCCTCCAGTCCAGCGGACCTCCGTGGTGATGTCGCCGCCGCCGAAAGCCGGAATTCCGTCTCCGCTCCGAGACGGCCCGCCACAGCATCAGCTCCGGGCAGCCGCCCCAGCTCCAGGCCGCCGCCCAGCTCCGGGTCCCGCAGTCTCCGCTCCGGGCCGCCGCCTCAGCTCCGGGTCCTGCAGTCTCCGCTCCGGGCCGCCGCCCCAGCTCTGGGTCCCGCAGTCTCCGCTCCGGGCCGCTGCCCCAGCTCCGGGTCCCACAGTCTCCGCTCCAGGCCGCTGCCCCAGCTCCGGGTCCCGCAGTCTCAGCTCCGAGCCCCGCTGCATCAGCTCCAGGCCGCCGCCGATAGCCAGAACGCCGCACCAGCAAGTCGGGCCACCGCTGCCTCAGCCCCGAAGACGGCCAGCCTCTCGTTGGTGAGTCCTGGCTGGCTCTGCCTCCGGAGCCTTGGGGTCAGTCGCAGGCTGGAGGCCGCCAGCTCCACCATTAGGCCTCAGCGCAGACGGAGGCAGAGAAGGGGGATACGACACGAAAAAGTTGCATTCCCCCGAAGGAAGAGACAGAGAACATGTTTCACCCCCCCCCCCCCTCTAACACAACCCAACAAACTAAAACTTAACCAAAACAAGACAAAAAAAACAACAGAAAAAAGTAAAGACAGACGGACTGCAGGCGAGCCGCAGCTGTTAACAGCTCCGCCACTTCCACTTCCACACAGTTCCTTCTTACACACAACATATTTACTTGCTTTGGCATCTGAGAAGGTTTGGACAAGGCTTTTTTCAAACCTGCATTATAGAAAGTATTCTGACGGGATGCATCTCAGCCTGTGGCAGCTGCTCTGTTCTTGACCACTTGTACCTGCAGGGAGTGGTGAACACAGCCCTGTTCATCACAGGCTTGTCACTTCTTTCCATTCAGACCATCATAACAGTGCATTGCATCAGGAAGGCTGTAAGTATTGTCAAGGACTCTGGCCATTCCTTTCTCTCTCTTCTATCTTCTAGGAGCAGATACAGGAGCTTGAAAGCTCGGACATCCAGATTTAAGAATAGCTTTTTTCCCCCACTGCTATCAGATTCCTGAACCAATCATTTCTTTCATACCCACTTCCCAGAGGTTCTGTCACTTATTCTTACTCTTTACCTCATTCGGTTATTCCATAATTGCACTTTAATATTTGCTTGCATTATTCAGATTTTGAACAACTATATTGCACCATTCAGCTATTTTGCCATTTTCATTGTATTTATTGCTGTGTTTATCATCACTGTATACGTACAGTTCACTCTGCGGGTTTCACATGCACCCTGTTGTATACGACAATAAACTAATCTGAAACTGAATGTTTTTAAACATTAATATGAAAGCAATTGGCATTGATGTCCCATTCTACATTGCTATGTAGCAGCTCGGTGCCTCTTTGGGGTGGCACGATGGCACAGTGGTAGAGTTGCTACCATACAGTTCCAGACACCCGGGTTTGATCCCGCCGACCGGTGCTGCCTATACAGAGTTTGTACATTCTCCCCGTGACCCGCATGGGTTTTCTCTGGGAGCTCCGGTTTCCTCCCACACTCCAAAGGCATACAGGTTTGTAGTCTGAAGAAGGGTTTCGGCCCGAAACGTTGCCTATCTCCTTCGCTCCATAGATGCTGCTGCACCCGCTGAGTTTCTCCAGCATTTTTGTGTACCTCAGGTTTGTAGGCTAATAGGTTTGGTAAAATTATAAATTGTCCCTAGTGTGTGTAGGTTAATGTTAGTGCGTGGGGATCACAGGTTGACGTGGATTCGGTGGGCCGAAGGGCCTGTTTCCGCACAGTAACACTAAACTAAACTATGAGATTTTCTACTAATATTCAAAGTTTTATTAGTCATAACAGTTTTCCTTTGATTCAACCTTATCAATGACCAGTATTGTTAGTTCTGATAGATGCAGAGGCATAGAGGTAAAGAGTCATAGAGTTACACAGCACCGAAACAGGCCCTTTAGCCCAACTTCTCCATGGGGAACTAGGTGTCTATCTGAGCTAGATATATTTCCCAGCATTTGTCCATGCCCCACTGATTCTTTTCTATCCATTTATCTGTCCATTTTTTTAAACATTACAATTGTATCAGCTTTTGCACCCTCCTCTGGCAGCTCATTCCATATACCCACCACCCTCTGTGTGAAAAACCTGCCCCCTCACATCCCTTTTACATCGTTCCCCTCTCACCTTAAATCTCTGCCCTCTAGTTCCAGAGCTTGGAAAAAAGGATTGTGACCATCTAACGTATCTACACCCTTCATGATTTTCTATAAGGTCACCCCTCAACCTCTTAACCAGCAAAAACAGGCTCAGCCTATTCAGCCTCTCCATCTAACTCAAGCCCTCCAGTTCCAGTAACATATTTGTGAATATTTTCTGCACTCTTTCCAGCTTGTAATCATTTTGCTATTCATCAAATTGAAATCAATAATGTATCATTGGCTCTTTCATCCAAAACCCAGTCCCAAAGGATTTTTTATTTTTTGCTGCATACCAGGCATAGACTGATTGACTTTAGACTGGGACACTGCTCCCCTCTGGATCTCTGCGTGCACATATAACCTTGCAATTCTTTAACAAACATGCACATTCATGGGCCATAGGTTTTACACTAATCCTATTGAGGTATCAAATGAAGCTATTACAAAGGAAGAAACACCAATTAAATACAGAAGTTGGACTTAAAGAAATCAGGCTAACGTGCAGTTTAGGATATAAGATTTAACTTGGGGAGATCTGCATTTTTGCTTGTGATATCAATATACAAGGACTTGACAGAAATATACTTTTCTTTCAAGGGAAAAAAGCATATCAGAGCTTCTCACATAATACATAAACTATACAATTATAAAATAAAATGTGTACTTTAACATGGAAAATTTAAGGTCAATGCTGTTGTCCTTTAATGATCTAAGTGGAAGACAGACTTAGTTATCTTCTGCTGGTATCATCAATTTGTTAAGCCTGCGTCTTGCATGTTGCGCCATTGACTCAACATGATGCTGAAAATATTCCACATTATGTGGAAGTGAGAATTTTTTTTTAAACTTTTGTATTTGTAGTGAAGCAGTAATGTAGGAACATAGTTTCTCCACACCTCATGTATGAAAGAATTGTGCTAGATCTGTATATTTCAATCGGGATGTTCTTTAGCGTGTGGTCACCTTTGCAAGATAAGAAACATAGCAGCCAGTTTGCATGCAGTGAAGTCCCAGATAAAATTGAGTGATAATGCACTATAGTGGTGTTGGTTGAGGCAAAAGTATTGACAAGGATGCTGGGGAGATCTCACCTACTCTTTGCGAAACAGTGACTTGGGATCTTATCCTGCGTACTAGATCAGATGACAGGCTCTTCAACCTCACCCACCTTGGAGCAAAGGCAAAAGTACGTGAAGCTCTCATCAGAGACATGTTGTTTGCCGACGATGCCGCAGTTGTGTCCCACACCCAGCAGGAACTACAGTCACTGATGGACCGCTTCTATCGGGCATGCAAGGACTTCGGGCTGTCCGTCAGCCTGAAGAAGACAAACGTCCTGGGGCAGGATACAGAGGGGCCGCCTGTCATCACCATCGACGACTACGAACTCAATGCCGTCCATCAGTTCACGTACCTCGGCTCCACCATCACCGACAACCTCTCCTTGGACACAAAGATTGACAAGAGGATCGGGAAGGCAGCTACAACGCTCGCTCGCCTCTCAACTCGAGTGTGGACCAACCCAAAGCTGACAGTGAAGACAAAGATAGCAGTCTACAATGCCTGTGTCAACAGCACGCTGCTGTACGGCAGTGAGACATGGACTACATATGCCAGACAGGAGAGATGACTCAACACCTTCCACCTGAGAAGCATCCACCGTATCCTGGGCATATCCTGGCAAGACAGAGTGTCCAACGTCGAGATCCTGTCTCGCGCTGGCCTTCCCAGTATGTACACTCTACTCAGGCAGCGCAGACTGCGGTGGCTGGGCAATGTCCACCGCATGGAGGATGGCCGTATTCCAAAAGACATCCTCTATGGAGAGCTGACATCTGGGAGGAGAACCATCGGCCACCTCCAGCTACGTTACAAGGATGTCTGCAAGAGAGATATGGCGGCGCTCGACATCGATGCGGAGTCCAGGGTGAGCCTTGCAGCTGACCGCACGAGGCGGAGAGGCACCCTGGACCAATATTGTGAAACGGGGGAAGAGAAACTGTTGAACACAGCGGCAGACAAGCAAGCACGCAGAAAGGAGCGCAGCAACTTCAACAAACCAGAGACCACACACACATGTGACCTTTCCCACAGAGACTGTCACTCCCACATTGGTCTCTTCAGCCACAAGTGACGCTGCTCTAGCGAGGTTTGGAGCAAGCAGCCAACAACTAGGATGCATCTCCCATGGTCAGTCATGACCGAGGGGGGCCTATATTAGACATGTGCATTTATATATGTGTAAATATGCTCAAAATGGAAGTCATTATATTTGTCATATATCTGTACATATCACCAATATTGAACAAATACGTTTGCCAAAGATGTTTTAGATGGTGTTAAATAATAATAATAATGGTCAATGCCACATAGTCATAAAGAGTTGCAGCAAGGAAACAGGCCCATTTACGTTATTCCTACAAGAATCCTTCATCCACATTCTCAACAACTCTCTCAGATTCCACTTTTACACGCACACACTAGGTGCAACTAACCAAGAAACCTTCACGTTTTGGGATGCAGAAGGAAATCGGAGCATCCAGAGGAAACCCTTGCAGTCACAAGGAGAATGTGCAAACTCCACACAGGCAGAGGTTGGGATTGAACCTGAGCCTCTGGAAATGTGAGTTTATGGCCACCGGACCTTCCTTGCTTTATTCACGGATGATTAATATGTTGATCAGTTTCCAGTGGAAGCAGCATCACTGGATCATATGTTCATCCTGTGGTGCGTTTTTCCTTGTTTCCCACAATCATGTTATTTGTCAAAAGGTCCATTTGAATTCCTCTCCCTCTTTTTAATTTGCGTTGTATCAATCCAATCATTGTTTTTTCTTTGCTAATCAGGACAAAACCTACCTGAAGAAGGCAAAATCTACCAATGACTAAATTCCCAACCTTCTACATTAGACCTATGCAAACACAGAAGGTTGGGTTTGACAGAACCAGCAATGACAGTGGGTCAAAGTCTGCTTCTGTTGCTTAGGGACCACATTCTACCATTCTTTATGTCTTTCAATGAAAGTGGAAAGCCAATAGTTTTGTAAATAGAGATCTTGCTGAGATTTCAGCAATAAAGATGATTAATAAATATCAGCTTTAACAACAATCCCCTCACCTTGTGAATTAAAAGAGATTTACTTCCAGCAAAGGGAGCCAGTTGGTGATATGAGAGCACCCAGCCACTTGGTCATGGGTGGGTGCAGCATCAGCAACATTTAAGAAGCTCACCACCATACAGCACATGGCAGCCCACTTGACTGGCATGCCATCCCCCGTTCACTACTGACACAAAATAGCAGCAGTTTGTACCATCTACAAGTTGCACTACAGCTACTCACCAAGACTCCTTAGACAGCATCATCCTCACCCACAACGTCTACAAGCCATAAAGACAAGTGCTGTAAAACATAGAAACATAAAAACATAGAAAATAGGTGCAGGAGTAGGCCATTCGGCCCTTCGAGCCTGCACCGCCATTCAATATGATCATGGCTGATCATCCAACTCAGTATCCTGTACCTGCCTTCTCTCCATACCCCCTGATCCCTTCAGCCACAAGGGCCACATCTAACTCTCTCTTAAATATAGCCAATGATCTGGCCTCAACTACCTTCTGTGGCAGAGAATTCCACAGATTCACCACTCTCTGTGTGAAAAATGAAATTATGGGAAAGCCCACATTACAGGAGGTTTATGGCCAGTTCTCACGGTGCGACCTGAAGCAAGATGTCACCCGAGTGAAGTGGTCGTGGTCCAGCACGAGTTCCGCACGATATAACGGGGGGTAGATAAAGAGTTCCCACGGTACTCGGCATTTCTGTTATTTGTGCGAGTGACTTGTCCGTCTCCCGATCTTTCCCGTTAATCTTGAATGAACACCGTGGACTGTAGTGTTGTTAATCACGTGGTACAAATGATGTTACTTTTTTTCACACACTATATTGGTTTATTTCACCCGAGCTCTTTAATGAGCTGAAGAATAATCTGGTTTTTTTTAGACAAATGTTGTTTGGTGTGATGCACCTTCTCTCAATATGTGCAAGAAGTCGTCTTTTTATTTTGTCAAATAGGAATAAAGACTGTGTCTCACATTGACCGTGATGATTGTCTTATTTTATTATCTACTGAGAGGTGAAACTTTCAGTCTGAAGAAGGCTCTCGACCCGAAACGCCACCCGTTCCTTCTCTCCAGAGATGCTGCCTGTCCCGCTGAGTTGCTCCAAGCAACTGGTGTCTATCTTCAAAGGACTGACCACCGGGCTGGATGTCGGGGCTGGCGTGTTGCGTTTCACAGACCGAACTGTCCAATTAATAGTAACAGATGGGCACTCCCTCTCAACCACATTCTCTTGCCTTCGCCCCATAACCTCCTGACACCCGCACTAATCAGGAATGTATCTATCTCTGCCCCTATTCTTCACCCTTTTGACAGTAGTTTTGTTTTATTGGAGACGCGGGAGACAGCGGATGCTGGAAAACTGAGCAAAACACGAAGTGCTGGAGGAACTCGGTGCATTTGTGTTTAAGAAGGAACTGCAGATGCTGGAAAATCGAAGGTACACAATAATGCTGGAGAAACTCAGCGGGTGCAGCAGCATCTATGGAACGAAGGAAATAGGCAACGTTTCGGGCCGAAACGTTGCCTATTTCCTTCGTTCCATAGATGCTGCTGCACCCGCTGAGTTTCTCCAGCATTCGTGTGTGGGTGGGAGTTGGGGGGAGGGGGGGGGGGAGAGAGATAAGGCAGCCTAAAGAAAGGGTCGCCTGTCCATTTCCCTCCGTAGGTGCTGCCTGGCCCGCGGAGTTCCTCCAGTCATGCCTGTGTGAGAGGGAGGGATGGAGAGAGAGAGAGAGAGAGAGAGAGAGGCACACACAAGGTGGATGTGAAATCTCACCTGCCTGTTTCAGTGACAGACACCCACCGCCAGTAAATGAAGACACCCCCATCTGTCTCCCCCTCCTCTCCCTCGACTCCCCCACCTTTCCCTCCCAACTCCAGTCCCGTCCCGACCCCCTGGGAAACTGAAGGGAGTTGCCTGCCCGCTGTAATTAAAGAGTTCCCACGGTAGACTGTAAAACTGGGACCCTGGTTCTGGACTCCCCCAACATCGGGAACATTCTTCCTGCATCTAGCCTGTCCAATCCCGTAGATACTGATTAGACCGGTATCTAGTTATTTACTTTATTAATGATTTCAATTAAATATTGATAACATCAGGCCGCAAACATTATTTCTTGAGTGTTAGTGCTGGACTTTGACTCGACCTTCCTAGTTAGCCGGCGCCTGAGACTGAGCCAAGCAATGTCCAGACCTGACTTCAACACAAAGTGATGGAGGAACTCAAAGGGTCAGGCTCGTCCAACGCTCTGTGTTTTGCTCGTGATTCCTCCATTTGCATTTCCTCGTGTCTACAGACCAGAGTTGCCACTTGACTCCGAGATGACCATCACAGAGCATACGGAAGATAGACACGAAATGCTGGAGTAACACAGCGGGACGGGCAGCATCTCTGGAGAGAAGGAATGTGTGACGTTTCGGTTCGAGACCCTTCTTCAGAGTCTCGTCCCGAAACGTCACCCATTCCTTTTATCCAGATGCTGCCCGTCCATGATGTTATGTCTGTCTCCAGTATTACTGTGTCTATCATCGGCGCAAACCAACATCTACAGTTCTTTCCGACATATTATGATTAGAGGATACCGTCTCGCCATCACTCGGATTACCCGCTTCATTTCCAAAACGTTGCCACCTCTCTTTACTTTGCTTACTGAAGCCTGATCCTTGTCAGACCATGTGCTCTATCGCCCAGCCTCTCATCTTTCAATCGGGTTCGGCCAGGAAGGAACTGCAGATGCTGGATTAAAACGAAGATAGACACAACATGTAGCTCAACGGGACAAGCAGCATATCAGAAGGGTCTCGACCCGAAATGTCACCCATTCCTTTTCCCCAGAGATGCTGCCTGCCGTCGATTTACTTCAGCATTCTCTTTAAACCGGCATCTGCTGTTCCTTCCGACACATGCACAAGAAATAGGCAACTTTTCGGGCCGAAACGTTGCCTATTTCCTTCGTTCCATAGATGCTGCTGCACCCGCTGAGTTTCTCCAGCATTTGTGTGTGGGGGTGGGAGTTGGGGGGAGGGGGGGGGGGGGGGAGAGAGATAAGGCAGCCTGAAGAAAGGGTCGCATGTCCATTTCCCTCCGTAGATGCTGCCTGGCCCGCGAAGTTCCTCCAGTCTTAGAAACTGCTTTAGACAAAAAGAGACACAAACTGCTGGAGTAAAATAGCTCAGCAAGTGAGGTACCTGAACACTCAAAAATTAAAAAGAATGAAAATGTGATTATTTCACCTCCCTTCAACTATTTTGTGTTTCAGCATGAGAGGGATTATAACATTAGAGACATTCATCTTGTAGTGATGTGTTAATGAAGAATTGCAGACATCAATCTGATAGTAAAAAATATATTTATTTAACAATGAGGTAAAACAAGCACTGACAATCAAACTGCTCAGTTACTCACCGTTCGCAGGAGTTCCCACGGTACCCGCAAGAGTTATTACGGATATCGCACGGATATCGCACTGGCCACTATGTTCATACAATGTTGCAATGCTGCTCAAGTCACTCTTGGAGAAATTCAAAAATGTTTGAATTTTCTCCCGACCTTACCAAGTCACACGACTACCTGCCGTTAGTGCCACGGAGGTCCTCGGTGGTCCACGAATGCCGTACTGCTATCGCAGAAGGTTCCCACGATGTTAAATCTTGTTAAGTCTTGCTTCAGGTCGCACAGTGAGAAAGCCCTTTTAGTGGAGGGTGCAGAAGAGACTCATCAGGGTGTTGCCAGGATTTTAAAAAGTATTAGTAATACAGAGACAAAATTATAAAAGGATATACAATTAGGAGAGGCATAGATAGGGTCTTTCTTCTAGATAGAAATGTCAAATACTAAAGGTATGTGTGGGGCAAGGTCTTTACACAGAGAGTGGAAGGTGCATGGAAGGTACTTCCAGGGTTGTTAGTGGACGCAGACACATAGTGGCATTTAAGAGGTATTTGACCAGACACATGAACATGTAAGGAGTGGAGTCACTTGCCGGTAAATTGGGTTTGTCTAATTTGGAATCAGAATCAGAATCAGCACACGCATCGTGGGCCGAATGGCCTGTTCACGTGCTGTACCGTTCAATGTTCTATGAACATCACCGCCTGGAAGTTGCCCTGTAAGCCACACATTGTCCTGACTTGGAAATCTATTTCCATTCCTTCAACCGTTGCTGAGTGAAATATGGGTAAACCACCACCTCAAGGACTGCGGTTGCTCAAGCACGCAGCTCACTGCCACCTTCTCAAGGACAATTAGGGACGGGCAATTAAATACAGTCTCAGCCTCTGAAGCCCACATCAAGTTGAATGATTAAAAAAAAAATCTTTCTTCAGTGATGCTGGGGATGAAAGGATAAGTATTGGGGCCTGGAAATTAGGGAATTTTCTACGCGTGGGATCTTCCACGTACACTTGTGAGGGTAGGTAACACCCCCAGCCTGGAGAACCTTTGACAGCGCGCACTCCCTCAGGATTGCATTGGAAGGGGGAGGGTGTCAAAGTTGACTCGGGTCTGTGAGCATGGTGCATTGCGAATCCTCCCTACACACAAGTGGCTGACTCGACATTACTATTTTTAAGTTTTAGTTCCTTCAGGATGTTTTCTATCATGGCAACACTATTAATTTACTCAGTAACAGCAGGCTAAGCAAAATAGTGAAATGCTCTACCACATAACCTTGCGTCAGGCAAAGCGGATTCAACGGTGAAGATGTAACCTCTTCCTCACTGCACCACTTGAAGGACTGAGGCCACCTCTTTTAATGAGAGCTCCTTTTTGAGAGCCTTTTTTCAAACTTAAAGTATCAACAAAGGGCAAATCAGATGAAGGAAAGTGAAGTAACAAAAAAAATTGCTGGAATCAGTCAGCACCTTGCCTTGTCTTATTTCCTGCTGACTACCTGAAGGGTAAATGATGCGTTATGGAGTGAGCAGTGCACACAGTGCCCGCCTTGTCACAGAGTTGGTTCGGTGCAGTCAGCATCACTGAGCAACCCATTGTTACATTAAACATCATTACAGCTTTCAAGGAAGCGTGACCATTTTCCTCTCTTCTAGAACACAGGGCTTACTGCTGTAGGCAGGGTTGGCTAATGATTATTCCTGCTTTGGCTGCTACCAGTGGCTCTTATCTTTTGATTTATGGAAAAGGAAACATTAGACCAGAATAATGACTGTAAAGTTGAGCAAAGACTAATGTGTCTCTGTAACCGGACAAATCAAATAGCTGGGCAGGTGCTTGACATGTTTAAATGTGTATCAAAGCTGCCAAATGAGTTCATTTTTGTAATGATGATAAACTTTATGTTTTAGCAATGTCAATTGACATTGTGATCCTTCTGAAGCACAAGTGAGTGTGGCAGGCTCTGGAATAAATTAGATGTGTGCATCTTGATTGTGGATCTCTCCAGCTCAGAGAAATCATCTAAATTTTAAATCTATCTATTTCTGTTGCAACTTGCCCCACATTAAACTTTGTGAATGCAACTGGAATGATAAACATTCAAGTTTACAGGGAACTATCTGTGGTGGAGTGGAGTCTATGTTATCAGTTGATCTTAGAGCTGGCTGTAAAATTGCACCATTTACCTACAGGCAATAATGTAGGCAAAGCCACATGAATGAAGAATCAGGGTAAGTGCAAGTCCACATGCTGTCAGCTAATGCAGTGACTATTTAAATAGAATTTGAATGTGTATGCTGTCCCAGAACTGTTTAGTTTAGTTTATTGTCACGTGTACTGGGGTACAGTGAAAAGCTTTTGTTGCATGCTAACCAGTCAGCGGAAAGACTATACATGATTACAATTAAGCCGTCCACAGTGTACCAATACAGAATAAAGGAAATAATGTTTCGTGCAAGATAAAGTCCAGTAAAGTCCAATTAAAGATAGTCTGAGGGTCTCCAATGAGGTAGATGGTAGGTCAAGACCACTCTCTTAGTTGGTGATAGGATGGTGCAGTTGCCTGATAACAGCGGGGAAGAAACTGTCCCTGAATCTGGACATGTGCATTTTCACACTTCTGTTGCTCAAGGGCCTGTCCCACGAGCATGCAACTCCATGCGGCAAGCGCAACCTAAACGGCCGGTCCCACCAGCATGCGCCTGCATGCGGCAAGCGCGACCAAACCAGAAGCGGTCGAGTGAGTGACACGGCGTTGAGGCGGCTGCGGGCTGGCAGGCCGTTGCCGCGATGAAATTTTTAAACACGGTCAGTTTTTCGAAGCCCCGCTCGATGTCAGGACCAGCCCCGCACAACTCCATACGGCTCCGGCGATCGAAGTGGGACCGGCCCCACGAGGCCGTACGGCTCAAGCAACTACGTTAGGTCGCGCTTGCCGCATGGATTCGCATGCTCGTGGGACAGGCCCTTCATGCCTGATGGGAGAGGGGAGAAGCGGGAAACCTAACTGGCGGGGGACGCATCAATGATCTAGCCAGGTCACTCGATAACAAGGGTCCGTGACCTGATTATATTAGACTTCAGGAAGGCTTTTGATAAGCAGCTCCTGTACAAGCTCAACCATGTAGGAATAGACGGCAACCGCTTAAAATGCAATGAGATCTTTTTGACAAGGAGACACCAGCGAGTTCTCTTGGAGGGAGAGATGTCTATTGAAACTTCTGTGACATCAGGTGTACCACAGGGGACTCTCATGGGTCCATTGCTCTTCCTACTGTATACCAATGGCATTCCAAATGCAGTTTTGTCCAGACTCCGACTCTTCGCAGATGATGCCATCATTTATAGAGAGATTAAAACACCAGAAGACAGCTTGTCCTTACAGAAGGATCTGGATCCTCTCTGTGAGTGGGGACAAACCTGGCAGATGTCATTCAATACAACCAGATGTCATACCATGCATGTCTCACACAAGTTTAAACCACTTTTTATCGGAATACAACATGGGTGGCCATACATTGCTTGCTGTCGATCATCACCCATATCTAGGAGTCGAATTAACATAGAAACATAGAAAATAGGTGCAGGAGTAGGCCATTCGGCCCTTCAAGCCTGCACCACCATTCAATATGATCATGGCTGATCATCCAACTCCGTATCCTGTACCTGCCTTCTCTCCATACCCCCTGATCCCTTTAGCCACAAGGGCCACATCTAACTCCCTCTTAAATATAGCCAATGAACTGGCCTCAACTACCTTCTGTGGCAGAGAATTCCAGAGATTCACCACTCTCTGTGTGAAAAATGTTTTCCTCATCTCGGTCCAAAAAGATTTCCCCCTTATCCTTAAACTGTGACCCCTTGTTCTGGACTTCCCCAACATCGGGAACAATCTTCCTGCATCTAGCCTGTCCAACCCCTTAAGAATTTTGAAAGTTTCTATAAGATCCCCCCTCAATCTTCTAAATTCTAGCGAGTACAAACCGAGTCTATTCAGTCTTTCTTCATATGAAAGTCCTGACATCCCAGGAATCAGTCTGGTGAACCTTCTCTGTACTCCCTCTATGGCAAGAATGTCTTTCCTCAGATTAGGAGAACAAAACTGTACGCAATACTCCAGGTGTGGTCTCACCAAGACCCTGTACAACTGCAGTAGAACCTCCCTGCTCCTATACTCAAATCCTTTTGCTATGAATGCTAACATACCATTCGCCTTCTTCACTGCCTGCTGCACCTGCATGCCTACTTTTAATGACTGGTGTACCATGACACCCAGGTCTCGTTGCATCTCCCCCTTTCCTAATCGGCCACCATTCAGATAATAGTCTACTTTCCTGTTTTTGCCACCAAAGTGGATAACCTCACATTTATCCACATTATACTGCATCTGCCATGCATTTGCCCACTCACCCAGCCTATCCAAGTCACCTTGCAGCCTCCTAGCATCCTCCACACAGCTAACACTGCCCCCCAGCTTTGTGTCATCCGCAAATTTGAGATGTTGCATTCAATTCCCTCGTCCAAATCATTAATATATATCGTAAATAGCTGGGGTCCCAGCACTGAGCCTTGCAGTACCCCACTAGTCACTGCCTGCCATTGTGAAAAGGATCCGTTTACTCCTACTCTTTGCTTCCTGTCTGCCAGCCAGTTCTCTATCCACATCAATACTGAACCCCCAATACCGTGTGCTTTAAGTTTGTATACTAATCTCTTATGTGGGACCTTGTCGATAGCCTTCTGAAAGTCCAGATATAACACATCCACTGGTTCTCCCTTATCCACTCTACTAGTTACATCCTCGAAAAATTCTATAAGATTCGTCAGACATGATTTACCTTTCGTAAATCCATGCTGACTTTGTCCAATGATTTCACCACTTTCCAAATGTGCTGCTATCCCATCTTTAATAACTGATTCTAGCAGTTTCCCCACTACCGACGTTAGACTAACTGGTCTGTAATTCCCCGTTTTCTCTCTCCCTCCCTTTTTAAAAAGTGGGGTTACATTAGCTACCCTCCAATCCTCAGGAACTACTCCAGAATCTAAAGAGTTTTGAAAAATTATCACTAATGCATCCACTATTTCTGCGGCTACTTCCTTAAATACTCTGGGATGCAGCCTATCTGGCCCTGGGGATTTATCGGCCTTTAATCCATTCAATTTACCTAACACCACTTCCCGGCTAACCTGGATTTCACTCAGTTCCTCCATCTCATTTGACCCCCGGTCCCCTGCTATTTCCGGCAGATTATTTATGTCTTCCTTAGTGAAGACAGAACCAAAGTAGTTATTCAATTGGTCTGCCATGTCCTTGTTCCCCATGATCAATTCACCTGTCACCTGGGACCTACATTTGTTTTAACTAATCTTTTTCTCTTCACATATCTATAAAAGCTTTTGCAGTCAGTTTTTATGTTCCCTGACAGTTTTCTTTCATAGTCTATTTTCCCTTTCCTAATTTAACCCTTTGTCCTCCTCTGCTGGACTCTGAATATCTCCCAGTCCTCTGGTTGGCTGCTTTTTCTGGCTAATTTGTACGCTTCATCTTTTGTTTTGATACTATCCCTGATTTCCCTTGTTATCCACGGATGCACTACCTTCCCTGATTTTTTTTTTTGCCAAATTGGGATGAACAATTGTTGTAGTTCATCCATGCAGTCTTTAAATGCCTTCCATTGCATATCCACCGTCAACCCATTAAGAATCAATTGCCAGTCTATCTTGGCCAATTCACGTCTCATACCCTCAAAGTTACCTTTCTTTACGTTCAGGACCCTTGTTTCTGAATTAACAATGTCACTCTCCATCCTAACGAAGAACTCAACCATATTATGGTCACTCTTGCCCAAGGGGCCACGCACAACAAGACTGCTAACTAACCCTTCCTCATTACTCAATACCCAATCTAGAATAGCCTGCTCTCTCGTTGGTTCCTCTACATGTTGGTTCAGAAAACTATCCCGCATACATTCCAAGAAATCCTCTTCCTCAGCACCCTTGCCAATTTGATTCAGCCAATCTATATGTAGATTGAAGTCACCCATTATAACTGTTTTACCTTTGTTGCACGCATTTCTAATTTCCTGTTTGATGCCATCCCCAACTCCGCTACTACTGTTAGGTGGCCTGTACACAACTCCCACTAGCGTTTTCTGCCCCTTAGTGTTTCGCAGCTCTACCCATATCGATTCCACATCCTCCAAGCTAATGTCCTTCCTTTCTATTGCGTTAATCTGCTCTCTAACCAGCAACGCTACCCCACCCCTTTCTGTCTATCCCTCCTGAATATTGAATATCCCTGGATGTTCAGCTCCCAGCCTTGGTCACCCTGGAGCCATGTCTCCGTGATCCCAACTATATCATAGTCATTAATAGCTATCTGCACATTCAACTCATCCACCTTATTACGAATGCTCCTTGCATTGAGACACAAAGCCTTCAGGCTTGTTTTTACAACACTCTTACCCCTTACACAATTATGTTGAAAAGTGGCCCTTTTCATTATTAAGCAAAGATTTAAGTTGGGCGACGCATATTAGTCAAGTGTCCAACAAAGCAAATAGAACTCTCGGCCTACTCAAAAGAAAATTTCACGCATGTAGTACATCCGTCAAAGAGAATGCTGACAATTCCTTGGTCAGGCCCAAATTGGAGTATTGTGGAGCCGTATGTGATCCTTTCAACAACAACAACAAGATCACCCTGGAGAAAGTACAATGGCGAGCAGCCCGCTTTGTATGTCATTACTACAAGCGCAAATCAAGCGTGAATAATATGCTGACTTCTCTCGGATGGGATACCCTAGAGCTCCGCAGAATCAGGCTACGATTTATTGCAATTTACAAGGAGATTCACACAATCACACCATCCAATCTCCCGTCACCCCAGAGCACCAAGTGCCATGAGACAAGACAAAATAAGGGTCCCTACATCATCAACTGGCTAAATATCAATAATCTTTGCTACCAGTATTCCCTTTCCCCAAGGACGATAAGGGAATGGAATAAGTTACCACCCAACACACGTGCTGCTCCCGATGTTAAGTCATTTAAAAAGGGGATTGAGCAACTAGATCTCCTCAACTTGGTCAAACAGGCCCACTTCAAAATGTAATCACTACTCTACTCACTCTGACCTGTGCGAGATAATCACTGATGAGGCGTTTGTGCAGTAATCAACCAGAAGGTAGTGACCAGGGTGCACCTTGTCCTTGATTATGCTGAGGTGATGTGTAAATTGAGTCAATGGAAGGGAGGCTGGTTTGTGTGATGGTCTGGGCTGCATTCATAATTCTCTGAAATTTCTTGCAGTCTTGGATGGAGCTGTTCCCAAACCATACTGGTACGTACCCCCATAAAATGCTTTCTGCTACTATTATCCACTACAATCATTCCTCATTTACTTGTGTATGATTGTGCGCATGTATGGTATGGTCTCTCTGGATAACGCACAAAATCGTTGCACACTATATCGTTACTTTAATTTCGTGTTTCATGTATTTTGGGTTTTGCGTACTCTGGGTTTTTATGACTGTCGGCAGATCAATTTCCCTCCTGGAATAAATAAAGTTCTATCATATCATATCGTATCATATCGTATAAACTGTTAAATGTGGGAATGTGGAGACATTAATCAAATTGCTTTTAAAAGCGGTTAATGATCTGGATGAGGGAATTGAATGCAATATCTCACAGTTTAAGGATAAGCGGGAAGTCTTTTAGAACCGAGATGAGAAAATCATTTTTACACAGAGAGTGGTGAATCTGTGGAATTCTCTGCCACAGAAGGTAGTTGAGGCCAGTTCATTGGCTATATTTAAGAGGGAGTTAGATGTGGCCCTTGTGGCTAAAGGGATCAGGGGGTATGGAGAGAAAGCAGGTACAGGATACTGAGTTGGATGATCAGCCATGATCATATTGAATGGCGGTGCAGGCTCGAAGGGCCGAATGGCCTACTCCTGCACCTATTTTCTATGTTTCTATGTTTCTATGTTAATGCGTTACCAGGTCAAGGTGTACTCAACCATGGTCTATTCAGCATTGCCACTTCATTGTGCGTCTAACCAGGTTCTGTTTGTGATTACAACGTCAAGTTGTGCTTAAATAGGATGCTTTTAAGGTTACCAGGTCAAGGTGTGCTTAACAGGATCTGGTTTACGATTAAGTAGGCATCTGTCTGATAGGTACAGTAGTTGAACTGTGATGCACTTTTGTTATAATAACTTTTAGTTGTTTCAAGTGCTTGATTCAGTGTTTTTACTGAAGCTTAAAAACGATCAATTTACACCTGCACACCTTTGGAATGTGGGAGGAAACTGGAGCATCCAGAGAAAACCCACACAGTCACAGGGAGAACATACAAACCCCGTATGGCCAGCACCCCTAGTCAAGATCGAAATCCCTTCCTCATTACTCAATGCCCAGTCTAGAATAGCCTGCTCTCTCGTTGGTTCCTTGACATGTTGGTTTAGAAAACTATCCCGCATACATTCCAAGAAATCCTCTTCCTCAGCACCCCTGCCAATTTGATTCACCATCACAGCGAATGGGGGCTCGGGAAGGCACATCAGTATTCTCTCTATCAAAGCGTGCGTAAAACGCATTGAGCTCATCAGGGAGTGATGTTTCACCGACATTCAAGCTGCCTCCTGGTTTCGCCTTGCAGGAGGTGATTGCATTCAGGTCCCGCCACAGCTGCCGAACATCTGTCTCATCCTCCTGCTTGGAGCAGAAGTCCCTTTTGGCCTTTTTGATGGCCTTACCAAGGTCGTATCTGGACTTCTTGTAGGCCACTGTATCATCAGACATGAATGCCCGGAATCTGGTCTTCAGAAGAGTGCGGATCTCAAAGTTCATCCAAGGCTTCTGATTGCGAAACACTCAGAAGGTTTTTGTAGGGATGCAGTCCTTCACACATTTCTTAATGAAGTCTGTAACGACTGGCGTATTCGTTCAAGTCCGTTGCCGAGTCCTTGAACATTGCCCAGTCTACAGACTCCAACCAGTCCTGGATCCCCCCCCCCCCCCCCCCCCCCCCCCGACCAGCTCTGTACTGTCCACACCTCTGGAGGTGCGCTCCTTAATTGCTGCCTGTAGGCAGGGAGAAGCAGCACCGCGGTATGGTCGGATTTACCGAAGTGAGGGCGAGGGCCATTATATATACGTGCGATAATCTGATTGAGATCAGTTGTGTTAAACAAAGATAATACAAAGTAAAAGGAGAGTGGAATTCAGTTTCACAAATCAAAATGGTTAAGGTCAAAAGCATGGCCTAATTTTGTCATTAGTGTCCTGACCTCCTGACCCTGAGCCTTCCTCATAATAGGCAGGTTGGCTTGGTGGCCTTCTATATTTTGGATAGTTAAAAACACAGCTACTCACACACATCTGCTTGGAGTAAATTGGATGTGCCCTGCTGACTGCATTGTTTCGGAAATGAGCCGAGAGGTATTTGAAGCCAACCTGTGGCTTGGAAGTCACTTCATTGGCATTCCTTGATTGATAAAGTAGAAGTTAAAGAAACCAGCTAATGAAGTGATGACAAGGACGAATATTTGCGAAGAAATACCTCCCGTGCAGTTGGCCATACAGTTGCCAACTTGGAGAGCCACACGCACCTAGAAATATTAGTTCAGTTTCTGATTTTTTTTAAATCTGAGGGTGATTTTGACGGCTGACATTCAAAGCTGAGTGAATTGCGAATTATGCAATGCATCCCTCTATTGAAAGGTTTTGCCAGAACCAGGGCAAAATTTAAAAGCTGCTCTTGAAAGTACTCAAAGTGTCAACTACAGTAACTCCTGAGAGATCAACTCCCCCGTATAAGATATTGCGTTTTAAGATATTGCGTAATTTCCTTGGGTGTCTACGCCTATTTAAAAAGCCTGCTAATGAAAACCAGCAAGGAATCATTCTGAAAATTCACCGTAATAGCCTAAGTATTAGAAAGGCGCTATATAAATCCCATCCATTATTATTATTATTAATGTCAATTACCTGACAATTTCCTTCACAAACTGTGGCCCAGCAACAAGTAAAAGTGAAACAAGATGCAGAAGTTTTTTGAAGCCCTGGTATTTTTGTTCTCTCTCTCTCACTCTCATTGAAATTTAAAGAGGCTGGAGCTTAGAATTCAGGCTCAGACCACAGTGCAGTGTTGAAGGACCAGTCCCTATGTATATGTCTATGTATATATCGGTCCCAATGTATATATCAGTCCCTATGTATATATCAGCCCCTATGTATATATCAGTCCCTATATATATATCAGTCCCTATGTATATATCAGTCCCTATGTATATATCAGTCCTTATGTATATATCAGTCCCTATGTATATATCAGTCCCTATGTATATATCAGTCCCAATGTATACTGTATATCAGTCCCTAGGTATATATCAGTCCCTATGTATATATCAGTCCCTATGGTCTCTAAACATAGGCCACTAGGGGCGCCGCATGATGGCAGCCTCTGCCTAAAGACCTATGTCAGTGTCAAAAATATTATACACCAGGCCCGTACAAAGCTTTTCAAAAAGAGGGGTGGCATGGCAGGATTACAAAACATTTATGTGAAATAAGTGCACACAGCGCATATCACAAGCGCGAAGCTGAAAGACCCTTGTGGCCGGGGTCCAGGGCCTGCTTAAGGCTCCTGGAAGCTCTGGGGTTTTAGATGCTCTGTGGTGCATTCGGAGCCTTATTTTGGAGGATTTTTGCACCAAATTTATGACCAATATTTCAGAAATAATTTTGGTTGAATCAAGAGTAATGAGTGGTTGTAATGGGATGATTGTGGTCTTTGTTGTATACATTTTTTTTAATCAAGAATTGAAGCTGTCCTTGTTTTAATAATCAAGTTGTACTGTAAAATGTTATGTAAAATGTTATAAAGTAGCATGCAAACACTGCAAATAAAATACTGTAAGTTTTTGCAGTAAATAAAACCTTTTTTTAGAAAATGTTTAGTGTGTTGATTTGATTGCCTGTTACTGTTCGACTGTGTTAGTGTGTGCACATTAAAAATATGATGCAAAATGAAAGTCGGAAACTATGGAATTCATATTTTTCAGTATTGTTATCAATGAAAATAAAGCAGTTCCAATTGTTTGATGTTATTCATATGGAGGAGAAAATATAATTGCTCTAAAACCTACCTTAATTTTGCAATCTCACTAAAGATATTCCCATTTCCCTCTCCTCCCCCTCCTCCTTCCCTCTCCCTCCACCTCTCTCTCCCTCCCGATCTCTCTCTCTGCCCTCCCCCTTCCCTTCTCTCTCTCTCTCCCCCTCCCTCTCTCTCCCCCCTCTGTCTCAACCCCCCCCCCCCTTACCCCCTCTCACATCCCCGCTCTCTACCTCCCTCACCCTCTTTCTCCCTCCCATGCAGCAAGGCTCCGACTCCGCACCGCAAACATTGCAGCCCCCCCCCCCCCCCCGGCCTGGAGAAACGGGCACTCCCGCAACGCAATATTCCACTACTTACCTGGAGTAGACACGAGGCATCGAGGTGATTGTGTGGAGTGCAAATGGAGATCTGAACCCGCCCAGGCCCACACGCAGAGAGACAACGTCATTTTGCGTCGCTACTGTGTCACCGGCTACCTCCAACTGCGCAGGCGCGGATGGTTGCAATTTTTTTTCCCCAAAACTTTCCCCAGAACCAGAATTTCGGGTAATTTCCACCAAAGTGGAAACGCTGATAGGGCTCCAATTTTCTTTTTCTCCGGATTTTTTTTACTCTGGGAAAAAAACACCTTGGCCGGAGGCCCCCTAGATTTTGCAGCCCTAGGCTTCAACCTATGAGGCCTATAGGTAAATCCAGCCCTGCCTAGATCTTGAGGCCCTAAGCTTAAGATTGTGAAGCTTATATGTAAATCCGGCCCTGGTTGCGGCGACTGTGGGGGGCTCGGGAGGCCCCGACCACGGGTGAACAACAAAGAACATCAAAGAGGAGGATGACTGAACTTTGGTGCCTTCCCTCACAGTGGGAAACTTTGATTCCGCTGTGTGGGGATGTTTATGTGAAAGACTATCGTGTTCTGTGCTCTTTTTTTCATTCGTTGGCTGTATGGTGACCCCAAATTTCACTGTACCAATTGGTGTATGTGACAATAAATGTCTCTTGAATCTCTTGAATGTTGAATCTCTTGCTGAAGAGGGTCAGGCGTGGAGAGAGATATCAGCTCGCGGGATGATCGGAATGGAGGATACGGCTGCAATGGGCCTTTGTGGTCAGCTGCAGCTGGGAGTGTAAAATGGCTCCACAATTGCATCTCTTGCACACAGACTCAGTGGGCTGTATCCACTGGGGGATTGTACTTAAGTACGGGGATAGTCTTGTGGATTTGTATGCAAAAAAATTATTTCACTGAACCTGGTACACGTGACAATAAAGAAATCATTGATCCATTGAATTCCTCTCACAAAATTCCAATTAACCGAAGCCACGGAACCAGTGAGTGCTGACAGAAATGAGTTACTATTCTTGCCCACTATGTTTGAGCCGAACATGATGCCTAGCTAAACTTGAATTTGAATTTTTTTGAATTAAAAAAAAAATTTAAACAATGCATATTGATAAACATTTACATGTAAATATGCAAGATTATAGCCAATAGCTAATTTCCATCTTTAGTTCCTTTGGCAGCAAAAAGAAACAATTATACAAGACACACAAGCAACTCAATTCACACAGACATCCATCACAGTCTCCTCCTCACTGTGATGGAAGGCAAAGTCTTGTCTCTCCCCTGCTCTTCATCCTCTCCCGATGTTAAAGCCCCCGGCGGGTGATGGTAAGTCCCACGGCCACTAAGACCGTGCTGGCGATCTAAGGCCCTGCTCCGGGTCTTAATGCTGAAGCCCCCAGCGGGCTCTGGCAAGTCCCGCGGCCGTTAAAACCGCGCCGGGCGATGTCAGGCTCCGCTCCGGGTCGCCTTCAACCCCAAAACTCGGGCGGGAGAAGCTGCCACCGCGTGAGCTCCGAAAAGGTCTCCACACCAGGGACCCACGAGCCCCCAATGTCACCGTCCACCGGGCCTGCAGCTGGAGTCTCCAAAGCCCCGAAGTCTGGTCGCACTTATCTCATCTGCCTGCACATGAACCAAATCGCTCTATTCACCGCACTTCCATGTGCCTGTGTAATAGCCTCTTAAATGCTACAATCATATCTGACTCCACCACTACCCCAGGCAATGTATTCCAGGCCCCCACCACCCTCTGTGTAAAAAACCTTCCCCACATATCTCCATCAAACTTTCACCCTCTCACCTAATAGCTTTGATTGTTAATCAGATGCAATGTCTTTCCTCCATTTTCGGTTTGTCTGGTGTTACCTGTTACATTTTCTTATAGTTTGGCTTTCTTCCCAACCAATTGTTCAAGCGCTTTTGATTGCAACATGCGCCTTAATTTAGTTCAACAAAGAAACTGACAAGTTACTAAAGAACCTTTAGTAACTTTAACCCATTCGTCCATGCCGACCAAGATGCCTCATCCAAGCTAGTCCCATTTCCCTACATTTACCCCATATCCCTCTAAACCTTTCCTACCCATGCCTGTTCAAGTGTCTTTTATTGTATCTGTCGCAACCACGTCCTCTGGCAGTTTTTTTCCACGCACGTATCACCCTCCACGTGAAAATTTGTCAGCATTGGCTCATTTTATCAACAGTGGTAACAGCTCATGCTGATAGTTGAGGCACTGTCGGTGGAGTTCTGGAAACAAAGCAGAGAGTGCAGAAAATCAATGAAGAAAGAGATCACTGCAGCACAAAGGCAAGGCTAGGGCAGCCATTATGATATTATCACGACTAATTTCCAGTTATTTGTCTATGGAGCCACCTGGTGCTTAAGACTTTGTTTGGTCCTGTATGAAGATGCTTCTCCACATAATTGTATGCTAGAACCCAGAAGATCCCTGCTGTTATGCTGTTAAGAAATGTGTTGTAATAATAGTTGCAATAGTGGACATGATACAATGTTATTACTGTTGGTAATAATGTTAATCAACAGCTTAGTCACGGTGGTATTAATAAAAGTATTAGAAACATAGAAACATAGAAACTAGGTGCAGGAGTAGGCCATTGGTCCCTTCGAGCCTGCACCGCCATTCAATATGATCATGGCTGATCATCCAACTCAGTATCCTGTACCTGCCTTCTCTCCATACCCCCTGATACCTTTAGTCACAAGGGCCACATCTAACTTAAATATAGCCAATGAACTGGCCTCAACTACCTTCTGTGGCAGAGAATTCCACAGATTCACAACTCTCTGTGTGAAAAATGTTTTTCTCATCTCGGTCGTAAAAGACTTCCCCCTTTTCCTTAAACTGTGACCCCTTGTTCTGGCCTTCCCCAACATCGGGAACAATCTTCCTGCATCTAGCCTGTCCAACCCCTTAAGGCTAGATGCAGGAAGATTGTTCCCGATGTTGGGGAAGTCCAGAACAAGGGGTCACAGTTTAAGGATAATCAGGTTGTAGTCAGGTTAGTAATAAGGATAGTCAGGTTGTAGTAATACCAGTTTTGTTAATTGTTTTATGTGTGGCACAGTGACGCAGTGGTAGAGTTGCTGCCTTACAGCACCAGGGGCCAGGATTCGATCCTGACTACGGGTACTATCTGTGTGCAGTTTGGACGTTGTCCCTGTGACCACGTGGGTTTTCTACGTGTGCTCCAGTTTCCACCCACATCCCAAAGATGTGCTGGTTTGTAGATTAATTGGCTGCTGTGAATTGTCTCTAGTGTATAGGATACAACTAGTGTACAGTTGATCGTGGTCAGCAGGGACTCCGTAGGCCGAAGAGCCTGTTTCCACACTTTACTTCCACAAAACATTTTTTTTAAGTTACCAGTATTACTAACTAGTCTCCTGAGTAATATCAGGGTGCAATAATTTAAATTGTAATAATTGCTATATAACTAGGAATTCTAATCAAGGTCTGGGTAAAACCAGAAATTATAATCACTGCAATGGTAGTAATCTTAAATGATTGCAATACTGGCAATATTAGTAATATTAGTAATATTAGTAATAATACTGGTTAGTAATATTAGTTCAGATGCAAGTAATACCAGGGAATAATAATAGGTGATGATCTGATGTTGTGTTATTAGTTGTGATATTAATTGCAGAATCAGAGATAGTAGTTAGGATGCTACTACTCCTGGTAATAATGATAGTTACTGAACTGGTATTGCTACTATTCATTTGGATCCTGAGCACAACTTCTGTCAGGCAGGTTATCCACAAGCAAGGGTCCCTACCCGAAACTTCACCCATCCATGTTTTCCAGAGATGCTGCCTGACCCGCTGAGATACACTAGCACTTTGTGTTATTTTGAGTAAACAAGCTTCTATAGTTCCTTGTTTCTACTTATCCACAAGCAATGATGTCCCAATTGCGCACTGATTCCAACATCAGCGTTTTGGAGGAAGCCAACATGACCAGTATCACCACCACAATAATGCAGCACCAACTTCGATGGACTGGTCATGTCATCCGCATGTCCAACACACGTCTCCCTAAACAAATCCTGTACTCTCAATTGAAGGAAGGTTGGCGAGCCCCAGGCGGGCCAAAGAAACGCTTCAAGGACAACATCAAGAACAGTCTGAAGAAATTCCACATCAGATCGAGCAACTGTGAGCACATTGCACTGGACAGGCGTTCCTGGAGGAAATCCGTGCAGGAAGGAGCTGCACTTCACGAAATGGAACTACGCCGTGTCACAGAGACAAAGCGACAGCACCGTAAGGAGAGAGAGAAGGGGGCTCGATGACTACCAACCACCGCCAGCCTCCACTGCCCACGTTGCACCAAGGTGTGTGGATCATGAATCGCTCTACAGACATCTGCAGACCCACAGGTAGACGACCCTATGGAGAGGAGAGGACAGTCATACTCATTTCGAGTGACCGCCGATGATGAATAATCAGCAGTTGGTTACAGGAAGATAATCAAGGCTGATGATGATCCCGGCTCTGATTAAATGTTCCACAATTGGCTACATCAAAGTTTGTAAATCACATTGCACCCTAATTGTTATAGAAACACAGAAATAGGCCACTCGGACCCTTTAAGGCTGTCCCATCATTCAATGTGGCCATGGCTGATCTGCCACAAGTCTCACTCCTCTTCTGTGCTAGTTCTCTAGAGGTCGCCATTCTGTGACCTTTCAAAGATATCTACTCCCTTTTTAAATGCCCCAATGATCTAAAGTCAACAAGCCTCCGGGGTAGAAAATTCCAGAGATTTACCACCCTATGTGAGAGGTTGTTTTTACACAAACTGATGCACTACAATGCTGTCTATGGAACTGATGCGCTACATGTTGAGAACTATGTTGTGTACTTTGTGTCTTCCCCTTTGCGCTCCTTATTGTACTTGAGTTAGACTTGATGGTGTTTCTTGATGGTGTTTATATGTAGTCCAGAAGTCCAGAACAAGGAGTCACAGTTTAAGGATAAGGGGGAAATCTTTTAGGACCGAGATGAGAAAAACATTTTTCACACAGAGAGTGGTGAATCTCTGGAATTCTCTGCCACAGAAGGTAGTTGAGGCCAGTTCATTGACTATATTTCAGAGGGAGTTAGATGTGGCCCTTGTGGCTAAAGGGATCAGGGGGTATGGAGAGAAGGCAGGTACAGGATACTGAGTTGGATGATCAGCCACGATCATATTGAATGGCGGTGCAGGCTCGAAGGACCGAATGGCCTACTCCTGCACCTATTTTCTATGTTTCTATGTAGTATTATCTGAGCTGAGCATGCAAAACAAAGCTTTTAATAGTACCTCAGCACACATGACAATAATAAAACTAAACCTTAACCCTAATTCTCAGATGTAAATGACCGCCCCTAATCTAAATCTTGCAGCATTTCTCCTCATAAGGTTTCCAATGTAACCCAATGTCATCTTTATCTTCCCTTTATCTGATTCCAGTAATCCACATCTCTCATCCCACTAACTCACTCTGATTATCTGATGTTACATTTATGAAATGGATCAGATGCCATCGGGTAAACCAATGGGAAAGGAACAGTGGCTTTAAATAACAGACTGCCAAATATTCTGTTTGTTTCCTTACCTGCTTGAACTCTGAAACATAAAACCAACAAAAACAATTGAATCTATCAGCAAGATTATGCTGGCGAGCAAAGAATCAAACCCCTTAAAGAACTGCCATTGGAATATTTATTTTAAGTGCACAAATCAGGAGCCTGCCATTCGCCCACCAGAACTGCGTCCAATTTCACTTGAAGCAAACAGCTATCATGCCTGCAGTCCGAAGGAAAGCAAAGGCTTTCTCAGGCATGCAATGGAACCCTATCACACGGGGCTCCAAGGAGCGAGCTCACCTCTCGAGGGAGTTCTTTGGTGGCTTTCCAGCTTCCTAGTGTCCTGTAACCTGAAACTTTGGCATAATGTCTAACTTTCTATGAAAGTGAGGAGTGAAGGGAGGTTGGGAGGGGGTGGGAGTGATGTGGACAGGCAGTTCTGGGGAGAGCGTTGAAAAACGGAGCCGAATGCTGAAAGAGAAGCCAAACAATAAAGGTCGGAGAGGTTGCCGATAGTTGAATTTCCTGGCTGTATCAGGCCAGAGTGATCTTTCAGCTGAGCAGATGTTATATATCATCCCTAGAATATTGAGGGAGGAGATGCAATTAACTAAAGGTGCTCAGAAGGGGCATGTTATGCTATGTTCATGGGACTGGAAAAGGCATTTCTTGAAGTGAGTTGTTTTAAAGGAACAAATTTGAGGCCTGTACAGCAATCCCTTTGTAGCACAGGCACTTGCTCATTTGAAGAAAACAAATTGTCCATCGTCATTGCTTAAAGATCAGTTTTGTGGCTGCTAATTTGAAAAGATGCATTGTAGGATCCAAAATAGGTCGAGTCCCTATAACTGCAAACAATGAAGGCCACTGTGAATGGCATACACCTGGTGTTGATGTCCAACTGGTAGGGCAGCATAGTATTATAAGTAAATTGTTCATCATTCAGTTGACTGGGGCAGTGTTTACATTCAGGGTGCTGAAGTTACATTAACCACAGACAACTTAACTATGGATATTGTCTTCCCACTATAAGCACCCAGGGAGAATTGAGGAGCATGTCAAATGGCTGGGCTGTCGTTGGATGTGTTCTACCCTGTTACAGTGGTGGAGTGGGAGCAGTTATGAGTCAGTGTGTGGAAAAAACAAAGTGGCGGAGAACTAAGCAGATCAAGCAGTATATGTGGTGCGAAATGGACAGAGGATGTCATGTCATGTTGTCACTTGCGGGCGGAGCACCAAGACAAATTCCTTGTGTGTGAATACTTAGCCAATAAACTTATTCATTCATTCATGCATTCATTCATTCATTGAATCAGGAAGCTTTTGGTCAGGACGTGTAGGAAGGAACTGCAGATGCTGGTTTAAACCAAAGATAGACACAAAAAGCTGGAGTAACTTAGCAGGACAGGCAGCATCTCTGGAGACTGAAGGGTCTCGACCCGAAACGTCACCCATTCCTTCTCTCCAGAGATGCTGCCTGTCCCGCTGAGTTAGTCCAGCTTTTTGTGTCTATCTTTAGGTCAGGGCCCTGTTTCAGATTGGCCATCTGCAATGTCCTGGGAATCCATTTTACTGTCTCCACTGCAAAGAGTACTTAATTTCTTAAAGTTCTCCTCTCTTCAATGGAAGTTCATTGAGGCCTTCTCTCACTGATCCACCTCTGTGATTCCTACTACTCTCCTGCTATCCATTTCCCTCCGCAGATGCTGCCTGACCTGTTAAATTCGGCCAGCTCTTTGCTTTTGGTCAAATGTACCAGCATTCACTGTATATTCTGTCCCCGATGAATTGTACAGTTATTACAATTGTGATATCATACAAATACGATCGTTTATATATTCTTGCATTTCTTATCTTAAATATTGTTCATGAAATGAGAACCATTTTTATAATAAAAATGACAACCAGCCATCATTTACACAGACCTTTCGCTATGCTTATGAAAAGTTGTTAAATCCAATACAACGTCCTTGGAGCAAGATAAGTCGAGACGGGATTTGAACAAGGTGTTTTATGGAGATATCTGTTCTCATTAGCAAATGTTCAAAGGCAAGAAGGCACAGATTTAAAATGTTTGATGAAGATCAAAAGGAGGATGTGAGGAAAATCTTATTTGTACAGCAATGAAATGGTATTTGTTGTTTCCTAAGAGTCCCTTTAAATGCCAAACTAATACAAGGTGCACAGAGCTCTTGCCCAGAGTAGGTGAATCAAAGACCAGAGGGCATAGATTTAAGGTGAAGGGGATAAGATTTATTAAGAATCTTAGGGGTAACTTCTTCACACAAAGGGTGGTAGGTGTATGGAACAAGCTGCCATAGGAGGTATTTAAGAAAGAACTGCAGATGCTGGAAAATCGAAGGTACACAAAAAAGCCGGAGAAACTCAGCGGGTGCAGCAGCATCTATGGAGCGAAGGAAATAGGCAACGTTTCGGGCCGGGTTTCGGCCCGAAACGTTGCTTATTTCCTTCGCTCCATAGATGCTGCTGCACCCGCTGAGTTTCTCCAGCTTTTTTGTGTACCTGCCATAGGAGGTAGTTGAGGCAGGGACTATCCTAACGTTTAAGAAACAGTTAGACATGCACAGTGGATAGGACAGATTTGGAGGGATATAAGCCAAACGTGGGCAGGTGGGACTGGTATCGCTGGGACGTGTTGGCCGGTGTAGACAAATTGGGTCTAAGGGCCTGTTTCCACACTGTATCACTCTATTACTCTAAGTCTCTATAACTCCTGGGTTTATCCCATGATGGTTATAGTGTGGCTATAGTGTTTCAGCTCCGTTTTATGCTAGGATGGGTGGAAATGGTGTTCTGTGAAGAGTGACATTGGTGCGCAGTTGAGCCAGGGAAGAAGCCAGATGTGCTAGTGTGAATCATGGCCGGGAATGCTTGGTTCAACTTTGCATTTATCGCGATTTCATCTGGAAATGATCCAAAGCCTGAGCAATTCCAGCTAAAGTCAAAACTGAATCGCATGTTGCATAAAAAAAGGATGCTTCGCAATCCATTTTCTTTTTTTTCTTTTTTTATTTATTTATTAGAAGTAAGTCCAATACAGTGGTACCTTTTTTCAGGTGCCAAATATATGTTGGCATGTTACATTCTATGTACACTTGATTTTTTATTTTTTTTTAAATGAGAGGGAGGAAAAAGAGAGTAAGCAATAGAGAGTAGAAAAAACATGTGATGTGTAGCGTGTGAGAAAAAAACCGAAAAGAGAGAGAGAGTGAGGGAGAGAAGTAAAAAAGAAGAAAGAGAGAGAGAAAGAGTAGAAAATAGGAGATAGGAGATAAGTATTTATATTCTTGACCAGATCTGAAACATTGGGTTTTTACGATTTTGTTGCACCAAATGCTTCCAAGAAGTCAATAAATGGAGACCAACACGTTAAGAATTGGTCTGGTTTATCTGTTAGGAGGAATCGCATTTCTTCAAGATGTGCTGTGTCCAACATATTTATAATCCACTTTCTAAGCGAATAATGATTTCCCTCAGGAAACAGTAAAATTCACAGTAAAATCACTGTAAAGTAAAATTCATTTTTGGTTAAAAGTCAGCTCATGATTAAAGCCTGCTAATCAAGTAGCAGAGTTGCAAAGTGCCATAGCAAATGTAATTTCAGGAATGGTTGTCCAACCCTGCAAATAGAAATCATTACCCTGAATTATGCTGCTCGGACAATTTGATCACTTCATACTTCTGACACTGCCTTGAAATAGAGATTTGGACACATTCATCAAAATAGTGCATCAGCCAGGGAAGAGCAATCCTAAACAAGCAGGAACCTCCAGAGTAAGGTACAATCTGACATCAGCGATAAACCGGGTCACTTTGATTTTCACAGAAGAGTGACTAGATCTACTGAGGAATTTATTGCACAGGAACACTTAATTATTTTCTTTCTTTATCTTCATGAGACATGCCACTGGGAGAAAAAGCAAGTGACACCCCAAATCTTTAACCTAAAAAGTGGTACAATTTGACAATGTGTATGCTAAAACTCTTTTTTTTTTAACAAGAGGTAAACTGTTAAGACACAGTGCATTTATACTGTATTGCAGGAAGTAACAAAACACCATTCAGCCAATTAAATACCTTTAGAAGTCCAAGAACTGTGGTAATTTAAACATTTAATAAATCCCAATGCCCTTCTTCTAAACAGCAGGTCCCTTCAAATCATGGAAGCATAGATTTGTTACAGCAAAGAGGGAGGTCACTTAACCCATGCCTGTCTATTCTTTAGATTCAACTAGGTTAGGTATACAGCACGGAAACGGGCCCTTCAGCCCACCGAGTCCCGCCAACCATTGATCAACCATTCACACACTAGTTCTACGCACTCCACACACGAGGGCCAATTTACAGGTGCCAATTAACCTGCAAACTTTCACATCTTTGGGATGAGGGAGAATAATCGGAGCAGCCGGAGTAAACCCACAAATCACAGGAAGTAAGTACAGACTCCACACAGACAGCACCCAAGATCAGGACAAACCCAGGTCTCTGGCTCTGTGAGGCATCAGCTCTATACCCCAGTCATTTCTCACCAGCACTGCAAATTATCCCCTCTCATCCCCATCCAGGGTGGAAGATTGCAACCTTCACGTGGTCCGCCCTATTTTGACGAATGCAATCAACACGGCGTGCACAATCAGATAAAATCAAATAGAACAAGTTGTCCTACAACTTTAGGCTGTGCACGTCATACGCAAGAAGACGATCCCCATCCAGTTCCCTACTGATGGCAGTGGTTGATTCTGTTTCATAAAGAGTCATAGAGTTATACAGCGTGGAAACAGGCCCTTCACTCAACTTGCCCACATTAGCCAAAATGTCCCATCTATACTAGTCCCACCTGCCTGCAATTGGCCCATATCCCTCTGTCCTATCATCTTTCCACCATGCAAATTTCACACACCACTGCCCCCCTACACCCACCCCCACCCCCACCCCCACCCCCACCCCCACCCCCACACCCACACCCACACCCACACCCACCCTCACACCCACCCCCCCCCCCACCCCCCCCCACCCACCCACCCCCACACCCACACCCACACCCACACCAACACCCACACACCCCCACCCCCACACCCACACCCACACCCACACCCACCCCCACCCCCACCCCCACCCCACCCCCACACCCACACCCACACCCACACCCACCCTCACACCCACCCCCACCCCCACACCCACACCCACACCCACACCACTCTCTGGATAAAAAAGGTTTCTCGTTACTTTACGCTTACATCTTATCCCACAATTTAATTCCCTGTCCTTGAACCATCCACTCATGGAAAGACTATATTTCCCCATTCTAAACCCAATCCTAAACCTATCCTAAACCATTCCACTTCTCTCAACCTTTCTTGCACCCTGGAGTTCTGCACCATCTTCTCCATCCTAAACCTATACTGCAGGCCCTTATTCCAGGAACCATTCTGGTGAACCTTCTCTGCACCTGCACAGGGACCTTCACATCCTTCCTGAAGTTTTGGAAGAGCAGTTTTTGGTTGCATTAGTCCAGTTATGGCCTAACCAATATTTTGTATTGATTCAATGTAACCTCCCTCCCTTCGTTCTATTTATGAGTGATAAGATTCTGTGCGATGTATGAGCCATTTTCTCAACATAAGGTTGTCAGCTTCAAGAATTTCTGCACAGACTTAGAAATATGGACAATATATTACCTGATGCAAATATTGAAGAAAGAAAAGACCTTGTCTTTAGGGAAGGATAGTAAACGCTGAAGCCAAACTAACCATGTGTAGGAACAATTATAATCCAACCTATGACCTCGGGGAACAGTGGAGGAAGAGACTGACTTTGGTGCCTTCCCACGTAGTGGGAAACTCTGATTCTGCTGTGTGGGGATGTTTTATGTCAAACCCTATAGTGTGTTGTGTCCTTTATTTTTATTGTATGGCTGTATGGGAATTTCATTTCACTGTGTCATCTGGCACATGTGATGAATAAATCTATCTTGAATCTTGAATCTTGAATGATAGAGTACATTGAAAAGGGGGGCATTAGGTTCCCTGACACTTTAAGATGTATAGCTATTGATCTTAATGGCATCCAGTTGAATGTAACCTTACATTCACGCTAGAATTTAGAAGATTGAGGGGGGATCTTATAGAAACTTACAAAATTCTTAAGGGGTTGGACAGGCTAGATGCAGGAAGATTATTCCCGATGTTGGGGAAGTCCAGAACTAGGGGTCACAGTTTAAGGATAAGAGGGAAGTCTTTTAGGACCGAGATGAGAAAATCATTTTTCACACAGAGAGTGGTGAATCTGTGGAATTCTCAGCCACAGAAGGTAGTTGAGGCCAGTTCATTGGCTATATTTAAGAGGGAGTTAGATGTGGCCTTTGTGGCTAAAGGGATCAGGGGGTATGGAGAGAAGGCAGGGATGGGATACTAATAATAATAATAATAATACATTTTATTTTTGGGCGCCTTTCAAATCTCAAGGTCACCTTACAAAGATTAAACAGAAGAGAAAAAAAAACATATAGTTGGAGAAAAATAAATAATAAGGTCATCATCAATACACAAATTAAAGATAGAAATCGCTCCAAAGACACAAAATCAAAAAATCAAAAAAAACACAATGTGAAGAGAGAGCAGCGGCAGCTAAAGCGCGCCAGCGTCCACTCTCTCTTCCGACAGCCATCTTGGGCACAGACTAACAAAGTACCTTACACACAGAAAAATCACTCCCCCCCCCCCCCCACAGTGGTTACCGCTGTGGGGGAAGGCACAAAAGTCTAGTCCCCAACCTCAGTTCTCCCAAAAGTCAGGCCTATTAAGGCCACCGCTGTTGCCTCAACGGAGGCCCGATGTTCCGGGCCGTTCTAGCCGGGTGGTCTTGCCCCGGCGTCGGGAGAGTCCTCACAGCGGCTGGGCCACCTGGAACGGCCGCTTCCTAGCAGGGGATTGGCGGCTTCCGAAGCCGACAAGGCCGCGCCGGTTTGGAGCTCCCAGGCTCCAGATGTTAATGTCGGCGCCGCCCGTTCCGCTCCTCAGACCCGCAGCCCGGAGGTGTTGCTCTCGGCGGTCCAGCTCACCGGAGCTCCAGCGCGTCGATCCAGCGCGGCGACCCAGGCAAGGCATCGCCCGCTCCGCTCCGCGATGGCGCTCCAGCGCTGTGCCGCCACCGAAGCCGAGGTGCTGGGCGGTCCCCACCAGGAAACGGCGCTCCAAGCCCGCTGGTAGGCCACGAGGACGGGTCGACGGGCAGCCCAGAGAAAAAGCTGCCTCACCGACCAGGTAGGGACCTAGAAGTAAGGTTACCTCCTTCCCCCCACAATAAGAAGTCAATTTCTCCGAAAAAAACGACGAACAAAACTAACTAAAAACTGGGGAAAAAAAATGAATTAAACGGACGGCTGCTGGTTAGCAGCCGTTCCCCAAGATGGCTCCTCCTCCTCCGAGTTGGATGATCAGCCATGATCATATCGAATGGGCGGTGCAGGCTCGAAGGGCCGAATGGCCTACTCCTGCACCTATTTTCTATGTTTCTATGTTTCTATGTTTCTATGTTTCTATTAGAACATAAGAAATATGAGCAGGAGAAGGAGTTGGCCTTGCGGTCCTGCATGCCAGCTCTGCCATTCAGCAAGATCATGGCATATTTTCCACCATTTTCCTATCTTGTCTTCAGATCCTTTGATGCCCTTGATATCAAAACACCTCATAATCTCTACTTTGAATGCAATCTACGACAGGACTTCCACAACCCTTTAGAGAATTCCAACTATTCACAACTTCTATGTGGGAAAATCTCATTCTACATGGCCAATCCAATATTTTTTAGAGTGTGGCTCCTCATCCTATGTAGCTTACCAAGGAAACAAACTCCTCCATTTCGCGAAGAATTGTTCTATGTTTCTGAACTCAAGGTGACAGAGGCTTACCCACGGCAATTTCTAACCAGGTGATGCACCCACCATCTCAGGAACCAGTCTGGTAAATATTTGCTGAAGACTGAGAAGGGTTCCAACCCGAAACATTATCTGTCTATTTCCTTCAACAGTTGCTGCCTGACCCACTGTGTTCCTACACACTTTTCTTTTTGCTCAAGATTCCAATATCTGCAGTATCTTGTGTCTCCGTGTATTCTTAGTGTGTTCACAAATTTCCTTATCAAACATCTCCTGAAATGTCAAATACACCATGTCCATTAGTTCTCCATCTCTGCTAGAACTGCAATAGTGTAATCAAACGGGGTTTTCCAAATTGACTCAATCACATGACCATTTATTAAGTGTCTTAGTGGAGCAGCTGATTGAACTGTTGTCTCACAATGCCAGAGACCTCATGTGCTCTCTGTGTGGAGTTTGCATGTTCTCCTTGAGACTGCGTGGGTGTCCTCTGGGTGCTCCGGTTTTCTCCCACATCCCATAAAGACATGAGCATTTGTAGGTTAATTGGCCTCTATAAAATGTCTGAGTGAATGCGTAAATAGGAAAACATAGAACTAGTGAAGGGGTAATCGATAGTTGTTGTGGACTCGGCGAGCTGAAGATCCTGTTTCCATGTTGTATCTAAATTAAACATTATCTTGCTCTTAATAGTACATTTCAGTCATTTCAATGTCAAGCTAACAGATCGATAGTGCCCTGATTTTTTTTTCTCCTTTCCTTCATTACTAGTGGGATCACTCTCCAATCTGCAGGAACCATTCCAGGAACTGGATTGAGGCAGCACAGTGCCACAGCGGTAGAGTTGCTGCCTTACAGCGCCAGATATCCGGGTCGATCCTGACTACGGGTGCTGTCTGTATGGAGTTTGCAGGTTCTCCCCGTGACCGCTTGGGTATAATCACTTGCACTGGACCCTTGGTTCATCCATATTTCTGGTAGTATTATTATTTTCTGTAAAGACAGGCACAAAGTAATTATTTAACTCTCCTGTCATTCCTTCAACTGCTATTGTAAATTATTCTCTTTCTGTATCTAAAAGATTGCTCCCATTATTCTTTTCCATTTTACACACCCAAAAATCTCATTTTAATTTTCTTCACTCATTTATTCTCATATTGTAGATTCCCTTTATCAAATTCTTGGACATCCAATGTAGAATACTAAAATGCTCTCTATCCCCAGGCTCACTGCTTTTACTGCCATCTTTATAATCCTTTCCTAAATGATAATACTCTCTTTAATTTCTTCCCTAATCCATGGTTGGACCATTTTTCCTGTTGTGCCTTCGTTCCTTGGACATTTATATTTTCAGCAAATGATGCAGTTTTTTAACTGCCAGCATTTCTCTGTCCATAATTATATTTTCTGATGTATCTTCTCAAGCACCCACAACCAACTCACAACGCATACCTTTATAAATTCTGCTGTTTAGATTGAGTCCGGCTTTCAAATTGAACCACATCACATTCAAACATACAAAGATAAATGGGAAGTGGCAGGAAATTGCTTCAAAGATACCAATGTCTGGTATATTTGCAGAATCAAATGTCAAAAAAATTAACCATCCAAATCTGCATCCAATTAAAAAGGATTTTGCATGAGGGAGAGGTGTAAGTTGATGCATTATTTTTTATTATTCATTCAAGGAATGTTAGTTTCACAGGCAGATCCCGCATTTAATTGCCCATTACCTAATTGTCTCAAAGAAGGTGGTGGTGAGCTGCCTTCTTGACTCACAGCACCCTTGAGGTGTGGGTATACCCGTGATGCCCGTGACCCGAGTATAAGAGCAGGGAGGTTCTACTGCAGTTGTACAGGGTCTTGGTGAGACCACACCTGGAGTATTGCGTACAGTTTTGGTCCCCCAATCTGAGGAAAGACATTCTTACCATAGAGGGAGTACAGAGAAGGTTCACCAGACTGATTCCTGGGATGGCAGGACTTTCATATGAAGAAAGACTGGATAGACTCGGCTTGTACACGCTAGAATTCAGAAGATTGAGGGGGGATCTTATAGAAACTTACAAAATTCTTAAGGGGTTGGACAGGCTAGGTGCAGGAAGATTATTCCCGATGTTGGGGAAGTCCAGAACTAGGGGTCACAGTTTAAGGATAAGGGGGAAATCTTTTAGGACCGAGATGAGAAAATCATTTTTCACACAGAGAGTGGTGAATCTGTGGAATTCTCTGCCACAGAAGGTAGTTGAGGCCAGTTCATTGGCTATATTTAAGAGGGAGTTAGATGTGGCCCTTGTGGCTAAAGGGATCAGGGGGTATGGAGAGAAGGCAGGGATGGGATACTGAGTTGGATGATTAGCCATGATCATATTGAATAGCGGTGCAGGCTCGAAGGGCCGAATGGCCTACTCCTGCACCTAATTTCTATGTTTCTATGCTATTCAAGAGGGAGTTCTAGGATTTTGACCCAACAACAAAGAAGGAATGGTTAATTTCCAAGTCAGGATGGTGTGTGACTTGGAGAGCAACAGCCTGATGGTGGTGTCTCTGTGATTTTGCTGCCCTTGTCCTTCTGGCTGCTGGAGATTATGCATTTGGAAGGTGATGTGTCAGAAGCCTCAAGGGCCTGTCCCACTTGGGTCATTTGCGCGTCATTTACGCAACATCATATACGCGTCACGACGCGCGCATCGTGACGCGCACGTGATGCGCACATGGCACGTAGTGAGGCGTGGTGGAGTAGGCAGGGTCGCGCGCGGCGCCTCAGGATTTTGGTATTCACAAAATCTTCGCTCACCACCTGCATGACGCGCAAATGACGCCCAAGTGGGACATGCCCTTTAGTCTGCTGCTGCAGTGCATCCTGTACATGGTACAAACTGCTGCTACCATGAGTTGCTGGTGGAGTGATGAATGGTTGCAGATGGGGTGCTAATAAGCCGGCTGCTATGCCCAGTATTCCGGAAGTGGCGGTGCTGTGAAATGGCTGCGGCTCGCCTGCAGTCTGTCTGTTTTTACTTTTTTTGTGTTGTTTTTTTGTCTAGTTCAGTTAAACTTTTGGTTATTAGGTGGTGTTATGTGTGGGGCGGGGGCTGAAACAGGGCTTTCTGTCTCTCCCTTCGGGGGAATGCGACTTTCTTGTCGTATCCCCCTTCTCTTCCCCCGTCTGAGCTGAGGCCTAATGGCGGAGCTGGCGGCCTCCAACCTGCGACCGACCTCGAGGCTCCGGAGGTAGAGCCAGCCAGGACTTACCAGCTCGAGGCTGGCCGTCTTCGAGCTGCGGCATCGTTCCGGCAGCGGCACAACTCGGCGCTCTGGTGAAGGCGGACGGCGCGGGGCTGAGACACTCCTGTGTGGGTGGCCCGGCTACCGGCTGGAAGGCGCACCCGTGTGGGCAGCCTGGGTTCCGGCTGGAAGGCGCTCCCGTGTGGGCGGCCCGGCTCTCGGCTGGAATGCGCTCCCGTGTGGGCAGCGCGGTGCGGGGGCTGAGACGCTCTCGCGGGGCGGAGACGGTGCTCCGGTGGCTGATGCGGCGTTATGGCGGCGGCGACCTGAATCCGGGGCTCGGCCGCGGGCCAGTGGACGACATCGTCGGGAGCTCGCAGGTCACAGGCTGGTGCCTGTTTTCCGGAGCTCCCGTGGCAACAGCTGCGTCCGCTGGACTAGAGGGCGGCAGCTTCGACCACCCCGGGCCGCGGAGTTTGAACCGCGGGACTGACTTACCATCGCCCGGTGGGGTATCACCTCGGCGCAGAGGGAGAAGAGGAGGGAAGAGACAGTAACCTTAAGACTTTTGCCTCCATCACAGTGAGGAGGTGTTTGGTGAACTCACCGTGGTGGATGTTAATTTGTGTTTATTGTGTGTTGTTATTATTACATGTATGGCTGCAGGCAACAACATTTCGTTCAGACCGAAAGGTCTGAATGACAAATAAAGGATTCAATTCAATTCAATATGGTGTCAAGCTTGTTGATATGAAGGAGCATCACACTATTAGGAGTATGTTGTAGGTTATTTTTCAAATCAGAACATGTGGAAAGGAACTGAGTAAAGGGTCTGGATACTTATGTAAATGTGATATTTCAGTTATTTATTTTTAATTACTTTGCAAAAATATCTATACACCCGTTTTGGCTTTTTTATTATGGAGTATTGTGTGTAGATCGATGATAAAAAAAATGAATTTAATCCACTTTAGAATAAGGCTGTAACTTAACAAAATGTGGAAAACGTGAAAGGGTCTGATTACTTTCTGAATGCACTGTAAGGAGAGGAGTGAAATTTAAACCTGGAAACATAGAAAATAGGTGCAGGAGTAGGCCATTCGGCCCTTCGAGCCTGCACCACCACTCAATATGATCATGGCTGATCATCCAACTCAGTATCCTGTACCTGCTTTCTCTCCATACCCCCTGATACTTTTAGCCACAAGGGCCACATCTAACTCCCTCTTAAATATAGCCAATGAACTGGCCTCAACTACCTTCTGTGGCAGAGAATTCCAGAGATTCACCACTCTCTGCGTGAAAAATGTTTTTCTCATCTCAGTCCTAAAAGATTTCCCCCTTATCCTTAAACTGTGACCCCTTGTTCTGGACTTCCCCAACATCGGGAACAATCTTCCTGCATCTAGCCTGTCCAACCCCTTAAGAATTTTGTACGGTTCTATAAGACCCCCCCTCAATCTTCTAAATTCTAGCGTGTACAAGCCGAGTCTATCCAGCCTTTCTTCATATGAAAGTCCTGTCATCCCAGGAATCAGTCTGGTGAACCTTCTCTGTACTCCCTCTATGGCGAGAATGTCCTTCCTCAGATTAGGAGACCAAAACTGTACGCAATACTCCAGGTGTGGTCTCACCAAGACCCTGTACAACTGCAGTAAAGTATATAGATGGAAGGAGATGGGGGAAGGAAGAATGATGGGATAGTATGAGTAATATGTTCACTCCAGGGATGAGGCAGGGGCACATGAAAGAGAGCGGAGGGAGGTATTAAATAAAATTGGAGAAGTTATTATTCATAGCATTGGGTTGTAAGCCATCCAAGCGGAACATGTGGTGCTGCTCCTCAAATTTGTATGTGGCCTCACTCTGGCAATGGAGGAGTGGGATGAGGAATGGGCAGGAAGGTCGGTATGGGAATGGGAAGGGGAGTTAATAGATTGTCTGGACATTATGACGTTCCTGAGTTTGGGAGCCTGCTAAACGTTAAATTAGTTTCCATCTTTCCTACAATGGAAGTGTACTCATTTTTTGCCAGAAGAACACTAGAAAACCTTGTGGTCATGAAATATATTTAATGTTTCGACTAGCATGTATTTTTTGCTTGAGTTACTCATGCTAACTTCACAATGTTTCAAGCCAATTAGTCTTTCACATCAATGTATTTTTAAGTAAAAACAATTTATGGCACAGAAATAAGCCAGTGGGTCCAATCCAGTAACATAATGTAATATTATAATATGTGACACAATATATGTAAGGTAAGTATGTAATGTAAGCCAGCAATATTGAATGTTCCAGTTCAAACTTGACCAGTTGTTCCCTTCCATTTAATTATTTTTGTTCCTGTCCAAACACCACAGGATCGGTCTGCTCCAAGCATACCTGCATCCATTAGTGAAGCTCACAGTCCCGTCTGGGCACAGTGTCCTCCCTGTCTAAGATTCCAGATTAACCTTGTTGCGTTTGCCAAGTCCTCTCCATTCTCCCCCATTCTCTCTGGCAACATCCCCCCTCTGCCAGTCCCAGCATTACAGCAGCTAGATTCTTCATTATTATTGCTTGCTTCAACGCCTCTGGCTTTCATTTTAATTTTTCTCACCTCGTGTATGTGTGTCCGTCTGTGTCGGTGCGTACATGGCCCTGTGTACATACTTCTATCGATGTGTGCATGTTTGTGCGTAAATGTGTCACCATGACTACATGGTGCGTGTGCGTGTGTGCGTATTTGTTTGCTTACAGGGTTAGACCAAATCATTTGCTTCTATGTCATATTTTGTGTACACGAATGCTGTTTTTGTATGTGCATGTGCGTTTGTGTGCATGCACATTGTGTGTGTGTGCGTGCGTGCGTGCGTGTAGGTGCATGTGTTGTCCCTTCCAATCCAAACTCAGAGTTATTTGAGCATTCCCACTAGACCAGTACAGCCAACTAAATGGAATGTCATTATCTTACTAAAGAATATGCTTACTGTACTAATGAGAAATCTGAGAATTGCCCTGTCAGATAGTTTAGATAGAAACCTGACCATTTTTATACTTTGAAATCTAAATAAAATGGATCCTGAACAATATATACATCATGTAGCCAGTTTTCTATTGTCACCAGAGGATGCTTCGGAATGAAATCAGCTTTTCCTGCATCTATAAATATTTTCAAGTTTACCCATGCTGCGACAGGCCACTATGTTTTAGCAGAGACACATCTTGTGTTTGGTACAAAGCAGATCCAATCTTGGTCAAATGCCAACCAGGCAAGGTGACCTTATATCCCTATGGTACTGACTAATGGGATCTGAATGAGGTTCAGTATTGGATGATGGCAGGAAAACATATTTCCCCAGACACCTGAAGCCTGTCCCTTCACTCCAGATGCTCAGCGGGAGTAGCCAGGGGTGGGAAGTTGTAGGGAGGGAGGGTCAGCAGTTGGCACCTTCATCTCCCACATTACAACATGGAATACACTTCAAAGCATCACTACATTCATTATAAAACACTGAGGTTGGTTGATATGTAAATACACTTTTTTTTTCTTGAAAAGCAAATTTGTTTATCCCCTGTGCTAACACGGGGAACCATATTTTCTTTCTTACAACAGGGTTCTAAAGCTACATTTGCACAAATGGACTCCTGACTGTTTTGTAAGATTCAGATGTGACATTTCATTATCATGATCATTTTGCTGTACACCCACAAATGTACTTTTAATTTAGCTTACAGCAGATATATTTCACACTTGAGGTAGAACAAAATCATACAGGCACACAGCAGATGCATACTTAATAGAAAGAAACATTACAATTTTACTAAAGATTTATATGCAAGCTTTTTTTTCATTATTACCATCAGGGCTGTTAAGCCAAGCAGTAAGTTGTGTTTTTCTCTTCAGTACATTTATCTGAAGAATTCTAATATCAAAATGGTTCTATAATTACTGATCAGTGGTCCTACACCAAGCAGTCATTCTTTTATTCATAAAGAACATAATGTAAATGCATTCCATATCTCTGCTGAATGCTTCAAGTAGCTTTTTGCAATGTCTCGATGATCTTACAAAAAATCTTGCTTTCCATATTTGCTTTTGCAGAATATTCCTCATTCCTCTTCTTCTGAGCTGGTCTGCCCCAAACGCATGAATGATATCAAGTTCCTCCCTCAATATTAGTAGGGGTATCACACCTGGAGTGATTAGATGGACAAACTGAAACCATCCAAACCAAATCCCTCTGGCGTTGGAGAGGGTCCACAGGAGGCTTATGACAATGATCCTGGGGATGACTGGGTTAATGTAAGATGAGCTGGTACTGAGCCTGTACTCGCTGGACTTTAGAAGGATGAGGGCATTGAAACTTACAGAATAGTGAAAAGTCTTTATAGAATGGATGATTCTACTAATGAGGGAGTCTAGAACGGAATGGCATAGCCTCAGAATTAAAGGACGGTCCTTTGGGAAAGAGATGAGGTGGAGTTTCTTTAGTCCGAAGGTGGTGAATCTGTGGAATTCATTGCCACAGATGGTTGTGGAGGCCAAGTCATTGTTTTTTTTAATTGATTGATAGATACTTGATTGATATAAGGGTGTCAAGGGTGATGGATGGAAGGCAAGAGAATGAGATTGAGAGGGAAAGAAAGATCAGCCATGATTGAATGGCGTAGATGATTCAATGGGCTCAATGCCTACTTTTGCTCCTCTGACATGAACTTATGAAACCATCATGTTCACGTCTGAGTTTTAACTGCAATATGTTAACAATTCTGCATTTGAGTGGCGTCCATAATGCTGTAAAATATTCAAAGGCCCTTCACAGGAACTATGATCCAACAAAATTTGACACTATGTGCCACAAAGATATATTTGGGCTGGTGGCCAAAACCTTGTCTAATGAGAAAGGTTTTAAAGATTGTGTTACGGGAAAAGGAAGAGATAGAGGGACAGAAGGGAAATTCCAGAGTTTGAGGCGATTAAAAGCAGAGGCCAGAAGTGATTGAGCTCATAGATCTGAGAGGGTTTTAACTGTGAAGGTGAAAGTAAAGGCAAAAATGGAAGTATAAGATCAAGGCAGGCTTGGCAAAGAATCAAAGGTCTAAATGACAATAAAGGAATCTAATCTAATCTAATCTAATCTAAACGCGAGTCAACAGATTTGCATTCGGGAGAGTAAAGGGGAGGTCAAGTCAAGTCAAGTCAAGTCAAGTTTATTGGTCACATACACATACGAGATGTGTACTTTAGTTTCAATTTGATTTTGTTTATCATTGCCGTGTGTGTAGCAAAATACATTGAAAAGCTTTGTGTTGCGTGTTATCCAACAAATCTTGCCATGGGTACCACGAGTACAATCATACACAAGTAAGAATGGAGAAAATAAAGTAGATGACAGTAAAACCTTTTCTGGGACAGAATACAAAGAGTCACCATGCCCCGCTATATCTTGCATCTATCAAGTGTCAAGTCTCTGTAAATATCAAGCCTGATCTTGGTCGAAGGAAATATACATCTTATTTCCGCACTTTGAGGCCCGTTGTCATAGAAACACAGAAACATAGAAAATAGGTGCAGGAGTAGGCCATTCGGCCCTTCGAGCCTGCACTGCCATTCAATATGATCATGGCTGATCATCCAACTCAGTATCCTGTACCTGCCTTCTCTCCATACCCCCTGATCCCTTTAGCCACAAGGGCCACATCTAACTCCCTCTTAAATATAGCCAATGAACTGGCCTCAACTACCTTCTGCGGCAGAGAATTCCAGAGATTCACCACTCTCTGTGTGAAAAAAGTTTTCCTCATCTCGGTCCTAAAAGATTTCCCCCTTATCCTTAAACTGTGACCCCTTGTTCTGGACTTCCCCAACATCGGGAACAATCTTCCTGCATCTAGCCTGTCCAACCCCTTAAGAATTTTGTAAGTTTCTATAAGATCCCCCCTCAATCTTCTAAATTCTAGCGAGTATAAACCGAGTCTATCCAGTCTTTCTTCATATGAAAGTCCTGACATCCCAGGAATCAGTCTGATGGCATTGATTGTCCTGATGGCACAGGGTGAGTGTAGGGATATCGATCATGTAGGGCCTAGCGCAATGTTGCCAGTCCCTCTCGTGTCCACTGCAGCTCTGTGCTGCTGCTGCAGGCTGCCCACCCTGCACTTGCACACCCTGCAACGGCCACCTTGTCTTCCCGTCCCACGACATGGCCTGCGGTCCCTGCAACCTCACCGACTGCCACCTCCTGCAGCTGCCCTCCGATTCCTTGTGCCTAGGTCGCCATGTCCCACTTAAGGAACAGTATAAATCCGAACTGAGCGCACGACTTTCGGCTGCTTCCTGGGGATGTGGGAGAATGAACTGTTCACATCCACCATCCTTCCCTTCCCCTGTTGCCATGTTTGCCCAATTAATAAACATAAGATTTTAACTTTGAGGCATTAGAGTGCAGATGCTAAAATCAGAGTCTTGATGCAAAGTTTCAATAGACATTAGACTATAGACAATAGACAATAAGTGCAGGAATAGGCCATTCGGTCCTTCGAGCCAGCACCGCCAATCAATGTGATCATGGCTGATCATCCCAAATCAGTACCCCATTCCTGCCTTCTCCCCATATTCCCTGACTCCACTGTTTTTAAGAGCTCTATCAAGCTCTCTCTTGAAAGCATCCAGAGAACCTGCCTCCACCGCCGTCTGAGGCAGAGAATTCCAGAGAATTATTTTTCGACCCTAAAATCTAACATGATTGAAGTGTGAAATAATTCAGTGACATTATTAACAAACTGCGCAGTATGGTCAGACTTTATTTCCAATTGAACATTTTATTAGACTATTTAGATTTTTTCTTAACCATGCACAGGATTTATTGCCAGAGCTGAATATGACTGCAGATTAAGAATGCATCTACTCAATTCATTGCGATAGGGGATATACCAGCTATAATTTAAAAGAGAATCTATTGCCATAATTCCACAAAAGTCTCACATCCTGCAAGGGTATATTTATGCCACAAATGTGGTTGTTAATGATTATTTAATTGAGCAGTGAATTTATGCAATTTTGACAAAAATACAAAGTTTTGTTTGAACAACAGGATGGCACGGTGGCGTAGCGGTAGAGCTACTGCCTTAAAGCGCCAGAGACCCAGGTTCGATGCTGACCGCGGGTGGTGATGGTACGGAGTTTGTACATTCTTCCCCCGACCACCGTGGGTTTTCTCCAAGATCTTCCGTTTACTCCCATACTCCAAAGACGTATAGGTTTGTAGGTTAATTGGCTTGGTGTAAAATGTAAAATTCTACCTACTGTGTGTAGGGTAGTGTTAATGTGCGGGGATCGCTGGTCTTTGTGGACTAGGTGGGCCGAAGGGCCTGTTTCCGTGCTGTATCTCTAAACTAAACTAAACTACAGTGCTTGTAAGATCGGGTCTCATTGCTCTAACCTATCTGTGTTGGAAACAATCAAAGTTTTTAAAAACATTTTATCTGCCTTTGTGGAGAAAATGCACAGTAAAGAATTTGGTCCCGACACTGTAAACTTTCTATGATGTATTACCCTTCCCTTGTTGTTAGAATGAATTAACTATTTTTTCCAGTTTCTTCTGAAATAAGCCCAAAACATTGTGTTAGAATGAATGAATGAATGAATGAATGAATGAATGAATGAATGAATGAATGAATGAGTTAATTGACCAAGTATTCATATACAAGGAATTTGCCTTGGTGCTCCGCCCACAAATGACAACGTGACATACAGTGATAGTTAAGACATTGGAGAAGCACAGGGCAGCGGCTCGAGAGAAGTCCTTGCTTGTCCGGCGCAGGAGTTGCTGCTCATCCACTTTGTTAGTGCGAGAACGTACGTTCGGCAAGACTATGCTTTGGAGTGGTGTGCGTGATCCTCGTCGCCGGAGTCGGGTGAGGAAGACTCTCTCTAACTTCTACAGGTGCACAGTAGAGAGCATGCTGACCGGTTGCATCGTGGCTTGGTTCGGCAATTTGAGCGCACTGGAGAGGAAAAGACTACAAAAAGTAGTAAACACTGCCCAGTCCATCATCGGCTCTGACCTTCCTTCCATCGAGGGGATTTATCGCAGTCGCTGCCTCAAAAAGGCTGGCAGTATCATCAAAGACCCACACCATCCTGGCCACACACTCATCTCCCTGCTACCTTCAGGTAGAAGGTACAGGAGCCTGAAGACTGCAACAACCAGGTTCAGGAATAGCTACTTCCCCACAGCCATCAGGCTATTAAACCTGGCTCGGACAAAACTCTGATTATTAATAACCACTTTCTGCTATTTGCACTTTATCAGTTTATTTATTCATGTGTGTATATATTTATATCATGGTATATGGACAGCTTTATCTGTTTTGTAGTAAATGCCTACTATTTTCTGTGTGCTTAAGCAAAGCAAGAATTTCATTGTCCTATACAGGGACACATGACAATAAACTCACTTGACTTGACTTGAGTGCTCCAGAGCCCTTCCCACAGGCTCTCCTCTGTCTCAAGACCTTGAACGCAGCCACAGCCCCGCCGACGCGTATGTCCGAATAATCCAGCGAGTGAGAGAAATCCGGAACGATGTTTGGAGGTATCGTATGTCTGATGTTTATGAGTACCTCTCTCGTGAAAGTAATCTTTGTAGGGTTTTCACAGATGACACAAATGAACAAACACATACAAAACAGCAAGGAGCAGTACACCGTGGCAGCCATCGTCGGCGCCAGCAGCAGCAGTAGCTACACTGACGTCACAGAAGTGCTAATTGATGAAATTGTGAAACTTAGACTCAATAATATCTGATTCCAACTATCAAGCACGAATTATGATAATAAATGGATGTGCATCAAGAGACAGCAAATTGTGTGATTCAGCTCAGATAGCAGACGAGGGAACAAATAAAGACACCTGTGTTACTAGGTTCTCAGTCAGGTAACCTCTCTAAACACCAGAGACAATGAAGACAAGAGTTCACACTTAATTGAACAGGCTGTACAAAGATAAACTAGATGGAACTAAAAATGTTATTGTATCTCATTAAGGAGAAAATTGTCACATGCCATCGTCCTTGAATGAGCCCCTGAAGGATATTTAGATATATTACTAACACATTGCAAACTAACTAGAAATGAAACACAGGGATATAAGAAAATAGGAGATGGCTACCTTGACCTTGAAGGCTGCCCGCTGCATTAGAACATGGCTGATCTACCCCAGACCCTAACTGCTTTTCTGTGCCAGATCCCCATAGCCCTAATTTCATTCATCTTTCAAAAATTTAGTTTTAGAGGCACCGCATAAAAACAGGCCCTTTAACCCACTAAGTCCACGCCGACCAGCGATCACCCGTTGATTAGTTATTTCCTGCACACTGGGGACAATTACAGAAGCCAATTAACCTACAAACCTGCACTTCTTTGGAATGTGGAAGGAAACTGGAGCACCCGGAGAAAACCCACACAGTCACAGGGAAAATGTGCGATCTCCATACAGACAGCACCCGTAATCAGGGTCAAACCCAGGTCTCTGGCACTGTAAGGCAGCAACTCTACCATAGTGCCACTGTGCCACCCTCTATGTATCCACTTATGTCACAACTGTACCCGCTTCTTCTTTAAATATCTCCAGTGAACTAACCTCCACAATCCTCTGGGAAGGGGGGATAAAAACCCAGAGATTCACCACCATCTGCGAGAAGAAATTCCAATGCATCGCAGATTTAAATTACCCTCACCGGTCTCTAATGTGTTGGATAGTGTTAGTGCACGAGGATTGCTGGTCGGCGCGGACTCAGTGGGCTGAGGGGCCTGTTTCCGTGCTGTATCTCTAAAGCCTAAAGTCTATTAATGATGTATGATCACTAGTAGCCATCGAAGTGATGATGATGTGCACACTTTAATTTATATCATTTGCACAAAAGGTTCATCTTACGTTAGTTGTGTTGCTAAAGTATGAATTGAAGAATGGAAATAACTAACATAAAGAAGAATTGCCAAGTCATGGAGACATTATTCCACTGAAAGGCATAAAATGCTGGAGTAATTCAGCGGGTCAGGCAGCATCCCTGGAGAACACAGATAGGTGATTGTTCGGGTCGGGGCCCTTCTTCAGACTGATTGCAGGCGAGCGGGAAAGAAAGCTGAAAGAGAGGAGGGACAGGGCAGAGCATGGCCGGTAATAGACCAACACAGGCAAGGGTTTGTTTTTCATAGGCAGATTGTTGGACAAAGTTCATGGATGAAAAGACAGGTGTGAGCCAACAGATAAAGAGTTGAGAATTTTAATGCACAGGGATAGAAAAGCTGTAAATTGTGTAGCCACTACAAATGGTGCAGGTGGGATGGGAAGGGGGCACAAAAGCAAAGAGAGGGGGGAATCCTGGGAGAGAAAGTTGGGGGGGGGGGGGACTGTTGCAGGTTAGCAACTTAAAATTGGAGAATTCAATGTTCAAACCATGGAGTTATAAGCTACCCAAGTGTAATATTATTCTTCCAATTTGCAAGTTGCCTCACTCTGGCAATGGAGCAGGTCCAGACCAGGAAGTTCAGTATGGGAGTGGGAAGGGGAGTTAAAATGATTAGCAACTCAGAGATCCAGTGGGCATTGGTGGACCGAGCACAAGTGTTTCGGCAAAGCAGCCGCCGAGTCTACGCTTGGTCTCGCTGATGTGAACACCAGATGCAATAGATGAGGTTGGAGGATTAGAGGATGTGACCCTCTGCCTCACCCAGAAGGACTGTTGGGGTCCCTGGATGAAGGCAAGAGAGGAGGTATAAATAAGGGGCATGTGTTATACTTCCTGCAGTTGCTGGGGAAAGTTTCTGGGTTGGGGTGGTTTGGGTGGGAAGGGATTGAGCCAAGCAGTTGTGGTGAGAGTGATCTCTGTGGAAGGCAGAAAGGGGTGGTGATGGGAAGATATGACTAGTGGTGGGATCATGTTGGAGGTGACAGAAATATCGGAGGAATAACTGAGACATTATTCCAACCAATCCATCTATCCTACCTGAATTTATTTCACAAGTAGCGAACCTGCCTCAAGCATTCCCTCTACCCTACAGCCATCATAAGAAATTTTATACCACTAATTTTGTTACAAAATATGGCATGGGATTTCTGCATATTTCTAGAAAATCTAAAAGGGCCTGTCCCACAGGTGATTTTTCAGCGGACTGTCGGCAACTGTCAATTTGCCGGCAGTCGCCTGAAAAACCAGGAACTGGAACGGCGACTGTCAGAGTGGAACACACACAAACACATCACAAAGGCGGGGGCCAGGGCAAGCGGGGGGAGCGCTGTCTGAAATTCACATGGTACAAAGCCAAGGTGATACAGACACATACCGCATTGAACAGGAAGGTTAAGACGGCTAGCACAGTGTACGGTAAGTCCTTTAAAAGAGGGGGGAGGGGGTGAGAAGGGGGGAGAAGGGGGGAAGAAGGAGTGGAGACACTTTTAAGAAGCCAGCCAATTTTTAAGAAGCCAGAGATACACAGCTGTGAAGTTCGGTGGGCATTTAACATTACCGGTCGGTTATCCGTGGTTCTGAAAACTCGTGCTTGCGTTTTTTCCCCCCAATGAGCCAATGAAAATGACCGGTCAGCAAAGGCGATTAACTAAAACTACCCACGACTACCTCGACTACCCATAACTACATGGTGACCCCACTACAACTGCACCCACGACTACAGGTTTATCGATTTTCTCCATAACGACCAATTTTTGAACATGTTGAAAAGTTTGCGGCGACCATACTGAGGCCGCGACTAGTTCCCAAAACGTGAGAACTCCTCGCGACCATGAAGGAGACTCACCAGAGACCACCAGCGAACAAGTGGCGACCATGTGGAGAGTGCAGAGTCTCCTGCCCTCGCCTAAAAAGTTGCCTAAGTGGGACAGGCCCTTAAAGGAGATGTGCGATGTTAAAGGAGATATTTAAGTTGCTGACTAGCACCAGTTTTTTTTACACAGAGCCTGAAATGCGCTGCTGGGGTGGTAGTGGAAGCAGATACGATAGTGGCGTTTACCCACAACATGTCGCACTCACCCAATCATTCACTGGAGAGTCAGCAGAGACGATTTTACACTCATATCTCTAGACTGGGCTTTGGACCCATGCCCTTCCTACTCAGAGAGAGCAGTAACCTCAACTGAGCCTCTGTACAATAACTTATTCCACAACAATGCCCACATCCAGCAATCAGCCTGAGCACCACAGGGAATGGTACAGCTATTTTAGGTAGAAACTGAATAACTCCTTTGCACCGGAAGAGAGCTGTTTGATGCAATTTACAAACTTTCAGTGCAATTACCTCTCAGTTTTGTAAATTATGATTCAATGTTACATAAATGTTGGCGTGGAACTAATGATGTTGATTTATAAATGCACATTGAAGTCAATTGCATCCACTTTTTGTTGAGTCCATTATTCATAGCTCTCCCCTTTATTTCAATCTCACGCAGAAATTATTTCAAATATAGTTTCAGGCTACTCTTTGCACTTGTACTCTGAACAAAGAAATGTAATTAAATAAAGTGTAGGGAGAATACCTTGGTGCAATGAGAATGTGAAGTTATTAACTTAACAGTTCACTGAAAGAAAAGCTCCAGAGATTTGAGAGCCCAAAATTCAACCTTTTCACACTAAAAGCATATGTAACAATTGAGAAATAACAAATATATAACAAGATGCACAGTGGTGCTCATATTACACTGTGGAATATGCATATCATTGATGATTCCAATGTGTAAATTACGCATATATTCTGTATCATTTTTATGAAACTTGCTGCGTTTATAGATTCATATTTTACCCATTGGAACCATAAACTTCATACACTCATGCACACTTCATACATTGGAGAGATGTATGTTTGGGCCCATATTCCGACAGAGCTTAGGATGAATGAAATGTGATCCCACAGATACTTACAAAATTCTTCAAGTGTTTGATAGGATGGATGCAGTAGATTTTTCCCCTTACCCGTGAAATCAGAATGATTGGGCAGCACAGCTGGTAGAACTACTGCCTCACAGAGCCAAGGACAGTGGTTTGATCCTGACCTCGGGTAATCATGTCATAAGGAATAGGAGTAGAATTAGACCATTCTCTGGATGTTCCAGAGAATAGGTTTTCTCTGGATGCTCCAGTTTCCTCTCACATCCTGAAGACGTGCAGGTTTGTAAGTTAGTTGGCCTCTGTAAAAAAGTGTCCCTGGTATGTAGGGTGGATTCAGAAGTGAGAACACATAGTGAATACCTCATGTTCCGTTTAGGTAGCTTACAACCCAATGATATGAACATTGAATTCTCCAGTTTTAGGTAGCTAAACCCGCCATGGCCTCTGCCCGTCTTCCCCTAGCTCCCCTTTCTTGCCCCCTCCACCCTCTCCTGTACCCCACCTGGACCTGCACCTATTTCTCCCCTCCCCCTCCCCTTCTACCAACATTCCTTCCTCTATCTTTACAATTCACAACTCATGAAGCCTTTTATCTTGCATGTCTTTTCATCTCTGGTCTTGGTCCAACCATCGGCCTATCGAAACTCCCCCTCACCTATATCCACCTACCTGCCAGGCCTCATCCTGCCCCTCCATTCTTCCCACCCTCTTCCCCCGCCCCTCCACTACAATCAGTCTAAAGAAGATTACTGACATCACCTATCCATGATTCCCGGAGATGCTGCCTGGCCATTACTCCAGCACTTTGTGTATTTTTGTAAACCAGCATCTGCAAGTCCTTGTTTCTACAGCCAGTGGGAGCCTGTTGTCTGTTACTGGCTGCTGTATGTTCCACATGACAACAGTGTCTACACTTCAATACTACTTCAATATCCATAAAATGTTTCTGTGGTTCGTTATTGCATGAAACATGCTACTTCGATGCACGTATTCTTTGCATATCTCCCTTAAGCAATATAATTATAAAGAATAATCTGGACAGCGTATTTTTGATGATTGTGGGATCCTGCTATGTGCAAATTTCCTGCTCAAAATAGGTTGGAATTATGAGCTGGATGACGGCAAGCTGCACGGCAGGAGAATCCCGGCAAGCCAGTTTTCTTAAGGGGTTGGACAGGCTAGATGCAGGAAGATTGTTCCCGATGTTGGGGAAGTCCAGGACAAGGGGTCACAGTTTAAGGATAAGGGGGAAATCCTTTAGGACCGAGATGAGAAAAACATTTTTCACACAGAGAGTGGTGAATCTCTGGAACTCTCTGCCACAGAATGTAGTTGAGGCCAGTTCATTGGCTATATTTAAGAGGGAGTTAGATGTGGCCCTTGTGGCTAAAGGGATCAGGGGGTATGGAGAGAAGGCAGGTACAGGATACTGAGTTGGATGATCAGCCATGATCATATTGAATGGCGGTGCAGGCTCGAAGGGCCGTATGGCCTACTCCTGCACCTATGTTCTATGTTTCTATGTCTAAGCCGCGGCCAAACCCTACATCAGGCCCGGCTCGTCCGCATGATCCGCAAACCCATTCAGGAAGGCCTGGCTCATCCACCGCTGACCAGGAACCTGCCTGGAAGATCCAACTTATCCACAAGGAGCCCGGCCCTTGCTCGACCCCCGAAGACCCGAGTACCGAAGGGGAGGGAGCCAGCAATGGCGGTCGTGAGGAGTAAGGTCGGTAGGAAAGTGAACAAGGGTCTTACCTCCCGAGGTCGGCTGCGGGAGGTGCCCTTGGGGCAGAAAGGTGGCCAGGCGAGAAGAAGAACGTCGGTACACTGAACAATCCAGGGGCTCGCCTGGATCGGGCACCGCTCCATAAGACCCAACTTGGTAGTGGCACCAAATCTGGCGACTCCAAAGGAATTTCACTGCGTTTTGCACAAGACAATAAAGCACTATTGAACTATCGAATGGTATTATAGTTCGGTTTAGTTTATTAAGGTCATAAGGATTTGGAGTAGAATTAGGCCATTCAGCCCATCAAGTCTACTCTGCAGTGGCCATTGCTCTACACCATTTAATCATAGCTGATCTATCTCTCCCTCCTAAACCCATTCTCTTGCCTTCTCCCCTTAACCTCTGACACCTGTACTTGAATGCAGATTTATTTGTCCTCTTTTCTTGCCCTTTTTCCTTCCTTCTTTCTGCTGTGGTCAGTGGCCCATCAAAGCTGTGAGAGAATAAAATATAAATGGTGATAAAGGAATTATGAAATCGGAGTCTTGCAGTTACCATTGTCAGTTTGGTTGGACAATGTCTTTGAACATCATTGCTCCCCTCTCCTTCTTCAATGACAATGTCACCAACAGTGGAATGTCCTACAAACATTTATCCCCTGATGTCAATTTTAGGAACATCTCAGACCAGCAGATTGGTGGATGCAGCGGGGTGTCGAGGTGCGGTGAGAGTCTTTTCACGCCAAAATCAAATACAACATAAAATGTTTCACTGGCTTAGCTTATCCAAGCATCTCAGTCTGTGTTTCAGAAACAGCCTCAAGTGAGATAACAAAGAAGGTACTTCAAAATTCATTAAACATTTCATCGCCAGTTCCCTCCAGGCCTTGAACACAGAGCCAATAAACAGGTAAATGGAAGTGACAGTGTATTATTGAGTGCCTCCTGTTTCTGCATGGAGTTCGATAATGCGTCTTCCCTCTCATTATATTGAACATCTGAATTCCCTGAATGCACTCAATGTGGGACTGCAGTGTCACATTGATATGCCTTTTAACAAGGATTAACTATGATGTGACCATCCGCGAGTATGGAAAGCAACCGCAGGTGGGAGGAACAAGCTCAATGGTTCAGGTACTTAACCAAGATCCTGCATTCACCAACTAATGGGGGGGGCCTCATTGGAACTTACCGATTAGTGAAAGGCCTGGATAGAGTGAATGTGAAGAGGATGTTTCCACTGGTGGGATAGTCTAGGACCAGAGGCCATAGCTTCATAATTAAAGGACATACCTTTATGCCCCTGTCCCACTTAGGAAACCTGAACGGAAACCTCTGGAGACTTTGCGCCCCACCCAAGGTTTCCGTGCGGTTCCTGGAGGTTCCCGGAGGTTTTTGTCAGTCTCCCTACCTGCTTCCACTACCTGCAACCTCCAGCAAACACCTGCAACCTCCGGGAACCGCACGGAAACCTTGGGTGGGGCGCAAAGTCTCCAGAGGTTTCTGTTCAGGTTTCCTTTGTGGGACAGGGACTTTAGAAAGGAGATGAGGAGGAATTTCTTTAGTTTGAGGGGTGGTGAATCTGTGGAATTAATTGCCACAGATGGCTATGGAGGCCAAGTCATGAGGTACTTTTAAGGGGAGCGGTTGACAGATTCTTGATCAGTAATGTGAATGCAGGACCAGTTCGCCTACCGCCCCAACCGCTCAGTGGACGACGCAGTGGCCATTGGTCTACACCACATCCTGCAACTCCTGGACAGCTGAGGAACATACGTCAGAACGCTGTTCCTGGATTACAGCTCGGCTTTTAACACCATTCGCCCGGGCAGGCTGACTGAGAAGCTGACAGACCTCGGCGTCCCGACTCTCACCTGCAACTGGATCTTGGATTTCCTGACTGAAAGACCACAGGTGGTGAGGATGGGAAGGAGGGTGTCTGCAGAGCTCACCGTCAGCACAGGATCACCACAAGGCTGCTGTCTCAGCCCCAAACTTTTCACCCTGTACACACACGACTGTGTCTCCACCCAGGAAAACACCATCATTATTAAGTATGCGGATGATACCACCATCCTGGGCCTCATCAAGGGGGGGGGGACGAGTCGGGCTACAGGAGTCTGGTGAACGACATTCTTGCCTATGGTGAGGTGAACGACCTAAGCCTCAACACAGACAAGACAAGAGAAATAATAATGGACTTCAGAAAAAATCCACCCCCCCTGCAGCCCCTCATCATCAAGGGGACTGTGGTGGAGAGGGCTGACAGTTACAGATACCTGGGATTACAAGTAACATCAGATCTGAACTGGACTTTGAACACTGCAGCCACAGTGAAAAAAGCCCAGCAGAGACTGTACTTCATCAGGCTGCTCAGAAAAGCTGGTCTGCACTGTCGCCCTCTCACCCAGGTCTACAAAGGACTGATAGAGAGCATCCTCACCACAGGCATCACGGTGTGGTATGGAAACACCACACAGACAGAGAGGAAGGCTCTGCAAAGAGTCATAAAGACTGCAGAGAGGATTATCAGAACAGAGGGGACTCCGTGGACACAATCTACACACAGCGCTGTCAAAAAAGAGCAGAGAGAATCATTAGAGACACACTACATCCAGCTCACTCCCTGCTCAAACACAAAAACTGCACATACAACCTCAGGCACAGACGAGCGGACAGCATCGCCACAAACAGAACACGCTTTTTTAAGAGGTTCTTCCCTGCCACAGTGAGACTCTTGGCCAAAACAAAATGAACTGATGTCCTGACCTACCTCATAGTATATCATATTATATCATATTATATTGTCTCCTGGGCCTGTGCAATTTACAATGCAATCGACACTTTTATATAGGGTTTGTGCAAGTTACAATGCTCTCACTTTCCCCTTTATATAGGGTTTTAGGCACTTTCTCTTTTTTTATTTCTAGAGAAGCATATGTTTTTATAGATTATGTGTCTTTCTGTGTGTGTTTTTAATTTGACTTGACTTGACTCTCAGAACAACCGCACAAGAGTTCCTATGTGTGTAAGCACAAATGGCAAATAAAGTTTTTGACCTTTTGTAAGGGTTCTGATGGAACTGGCTTACTTATCTTCATTGATGATACAACTGCTGATGGTAGTAACATAATGAATTCTGAAGTGTATAGACACAACCCTTCTGCTCATTCAAATAAATGCCTCAAAACACATTGTCCGGCAGTTCATTCTACAGCAAGACAATGATCCCAAACATACTGCTAAAGCAACAAAGGAGTTTTTCAAAGCTAAAACATGGTCAATTCTTGAGTGGCCAAGTCAATCACCTGATCTGAACCCAATTGAGCATGCCTTTTATATGCTGAAGAGAAAACTGAAGGGGACTAACCCTCAAAACAAGCATAAGTTAAGATGGCTGCAATACATGCCTGGCAGAGCATCACCAGAGAAGACACCCAGCAACTGGTGATGTCCATGAATCACAGACTTCAAGCAGTCATTGCAGGCAAAGGATATGCAATAAAATACTAAATTTAAATATTTATATAGCACATTTTTAGTCAACTTGCATTGACCCCAAAGTGCTTCACATAATTACACACACACAGGCAAAGGTGGGTGAAGTGTCTTGCACAAGGACACAACGACAGTATGCACTCCAAGCGGGATTCGAACCAGCTACCTTCCGGTTGCCAGCCGAACACTTAGCCCATTATGCCATCTGTCATCCCTACTAAACATGACTACTTTAATTTACTGTGTCCCAAACATTACAGTGTCCTGAAATGGGGGGACTATGTATAAACACAGCGGTAATTTCTACATGGTGAAACCAAAATGTATAAAAATGGTATTTATTAAAATCTGATAATGTGCACTTTAACCACATGTGATTTTTTATATTTCAAATCTCAAATGCAGGAGTACAGAGGCAAATAAATAAATGATGAGTCTTTGTCCCAAACATTATGGAGGGCACTGTAGGCGGAAGGGGGGAGGGGAGAACTTTATTTCAGCTGTGAATCCTACGATTGGAAGAACCACACTGCCGACATACAGGGACCAAATCAGCCATCAGTGACTTTGCACAAGATAATCGTCTGCTAATTCATCCCTGTTCGATTGGGTGAAACACTTCATATAGCAGCGCGCTGTCATTGGAATGAATATCAGAAGCGGAATGCAATGCATTGGCACTCCTGTGCCCTGCAACAGATCAGAGATGAGTGGTCTTTCAGGTGCTGGCAAGCTCCATTTAAAGGAAGAAAAATCTCCACACCAGGCACATGAAAAACGAAAATCCTTGTTTACTGGCAGAGTTCATGATATCATTCGGATTTATTCCATCAGTATGTGACCTTTCAATCACTCCCAGATGACTAAGGTTGAGCAGATATACTGGATGTGCAGAGTCCAGTGCTGCAAACATTTAAACACGGTGTCTGGATGGTGTGAAGCACTTCTGGCATTGTTTCTAAAGCAAATCCTCAGGTCTTAGCTACAACCTGTTTGATGCAATTGTTTGTTGTTTAATTTTGAATGTTTAAAATTTTAGATGGCTACACTAAAACACAGAGGAGAATTGTCCTTAAAAATAATGATAAATCAGTGGCATCAATTTAATTTTGGCACATGTATGTGGTATCTGGGAACAATAAGTGGCTGTGGGAAGGTGTATCAGCAACATTGTCACTGGACTAACCTCCTGGTAATGGTGTATCATGTATAAACCAACGAGCTTATCACTAGGTACACAAAATTGCTGGGGAAACTCAGCGGGTGCAGCAACATCTATGGAGCGAAGGAAATAGGCGACGTTTCGGGCCGAAACCCTTCTTCAGACTGATGGGGGGTGGGGGGGGGAGAAAGAAGGAAAAGGGGAGGAGGAGGAGGAGCCCGAGGGCGGGCGGATGGGAGGGTGGGAGGAGACAGCTAGAGGGTTAAGGAAGGGGAGGAGACAGCAAGGGCTAGCAAAATTGGGAGAATTCAATGTTAATGCCATACGGATGCAAGGTCCCCAGACGGAATATGAGGTGCTGTTCCTCCAATTTCCACTGTTGCTCACTCTGGCAATGGAGGAGACCCAGGACAGAGAGGTCGGATTGGGAATGGGAGGGGGAGTTGAAGTGCTGAGCCACCGGGAGTTCAGGTAGGTTATTGCGGACTGAGCGGAGGTGTTTGGCGAAACGATCGCCCAACCTACGCTTGGTCTCCCCGATGTAAATCAGCTGACATCTAGAGCAGCGGATGCAGTAGATGAGGTTGGAGGAGATACAGGTGAACCTTTGTCGCACCTGGAACGACTGCTTGGGTCCTTGAATGGAGTCGAGGGGGGAGGTGAAGGGACAGGTGTTGCATTTCTTGCGGTTGCAACGGAAAGTGCCCGGGGAGGGGGTGGTGCGGGAGGGAAGGGAAGAATCTATTTTTTGTTAAAATTACCTACCTTGGCAAGATTTTAACTGTAAAACATCTATTATAAGTGTATAAGAAGGAACTGCAGATGCTGGAAAATCAAAGGTACACAAAAATACTGGAGAAACTCAACGGGAGCAGCAGCATCTATGGAGTGAAGGAAATAGGCAACGTTTCGGGCCGAAACCCTTCTTCAGTGTATTATATCTATCATAAGTGTAACCACTTTGTAACCACTAAACTAAGGGAGAATTCTCAACCCACAGCACAAGTAGTAGATTGGAGCTGTTCTTCTTTCCACTAAAAACCAGTGAATCGTCCTTGGAATAGGCAGTCCAGTTTTGAGATATGACCCGGAATGATCATTATCCTTTCACACGAATGTTATCAGGCAAAGTTGGACAAGGACTGGATAGAGTGGATGTGGAGAGGACGTTTCTACGAATGGGAGCGTTTTGGACCAGAGGTCATAGCCTCAGAATAAAAGAATGTTCCTTTAGGAAGGAGATGAGGAGGAATTTCTGTGGAATTCATTGCCACAAATGGCTGTGGAGTCAAAGGATATTTTTAAGGCAGAGATAGATAGTTTCTTGATTAGTACCGGTGTCAGGGGTTATGGGGAGAAGGCAGGAGAATGTGGTTGAGTGGGAAAGATAGAACAGCCATGATTGAAAGGCACAATAGATTTAATGGGCTGAATGGCCTAATTCCACACGTATCATTTATGAACATGAATTCATCCTCACGAGGAAGACTTCTGGCCAAACCCTTAATCAAAGGGATAAGTTTGTACTGATGTGAAGACAAAATCTAGTGTGACTGAATATCTGGGAATGAACCATTGAGCTGCTGGCTTGTATTTTATTGCAGATTAGTGCACCCACTAAATCATTGGACAAAGACATTGGCCCAATTTTGGAGGACATTGTACAGAGAGCTTTCTCTTTTAAGATAAGATTTAAGACAGAGAGTGGTGAATCTCTGGAACTCTCTGCCACAGAAGGTAGTTGAGGCCAGTTCATTGGCTATATTTAAGAGGGAGTTAGTTGTGGCCCTTGTGGCTAAAGGTATCAGGGTGTATGGAGAGAAGGCAGGATACTGGGATACTGAGTTGGATGACCAGCCATGATCATATTGAATGGCGGTGCAGGCTCGAAGGGCCGAATGGCCTACTCCTGCAACTATTTTCTATGTTTCAATGTTTCTATGTTTCTATGATATTGAAAAGTGGCTGGCTAGTCAAACTAACAACATAGGTATTTTATTATATTAAAAAAAGGCTTATTGCAACAGTGTAGAAAGCAGTTAGTCACATAATGCAATCATTAAGGCTGCACCACTTAAAACTGCAATGATTATTTCTAGCCCCTTATACATATGCCACCCATGTTACACAACTGTCTAATCATCGGTGACACCCATGCCAACACATGGCAATACAGGACTTAGAAACAAATTGGAGGTCGGATCCCATGTATCTGACCTCATGTCCCACCACAGGACTTGTCACTCTCCAAATTTGAAGTCTGAAGAAGAATCTCAACCTAAAACGTCACCCATTCCTTCTCTCCAGAGATACTGCCTGTCCCGCTGAGTTACTCCAGCATTTTGTGTCTATCTTTGACTCAATCATATGGCCATTTTTTAAGTGTCTCAGTGACGCAGTTGGTTGAAGATCCTGACCTGAGGGATGGAGACACAGTGGTGACAGACAGTGGTTTACCTAATAGTGTTGCTGCCTCGTTGTGCCAGAAACAGGTCTTAAGTGAATTCCTCTTGTCTGAATTGGCTATAATGAAGGTCAAGGAAGCTTATGTTCAGGGAAGAAAAAGCCAGCTGTTGACAGGCAGTCCCTAGGTTACGACGGGATCCATTCCTGAGAGCCGCCTGAAGCCCAAACCATTCTTGAGTCAGAAATGACATAAGCAGTAGTAGGGGACAGGATCACAGACACAGGTGTGATGAGAGAGTGAACAGGCACGAGAAGAGTGGCCACCAGCCATCCTCACTGACACAGTGAGTGAGCGAGTGAGTTTGCCCAATGCTCCCAACACTGCTCAGCTCCACCCAGCCCCCTAATTGTTGTGGCTCGGGGACGGGAGGTGGGGAGAGAAGGCAAGCTGAGATGCACTGTAACTGCAGCCCCTCAACACACAGCATATCCATTCCCATCCATCTTACCAGTCCCCAAACATGATTGTGTATGTACAGTACACTGCAGGAAAAAGCCAGGCTAGTCAGCCTAACATCTGTGGTCAGAAGGTTTCTAGAGAGAATTCTAAGGGATAAGGTATACTTGCATTTAGATGGACAAGGGCTGATAAGGGATAGTCAGCATGGTTTTGTACGAGGGAGGCTGTGTCTCACAAACATGATTGAGTTTTTGAAGATATGATCTATAAGGTTGATGTGGGCAGAGCTGTAGATGTATAGATATGGATTTCAGTAAGGCATTCAACAAGGTTCTGCATGGTAGGTAGTTCTGGAAGGTTAGATCGCATTGGGATCCAAGGAGAGATAGCTGAATAGATAGAAAATTGACTTCATGGAATGAAGCAGAGAGCGATGATGGAAGGATGTTTTGTGGACTAGAGGCCTGTGACTAGTGGTGTGCCTCAGGGTTCGGTGCTGGGACCATTGCAGTTTGTCATCTGCATCAATGATTTGGATGAGACCATACATGGCATGATTAACAAGTTTGTAAATGATACCTAAGTGGGTGGTAACACATAGATAGTAAAGATGGTTGTCAAAAATTACAGCAGGAACTTGATCGGTTGGGCAGATAGACTGAGGAATGGTTAATGTAGCAATGTTACAACATTTTGAGATTTTAAAAATCAAGTCTGTAATTTATCCCATCAGATAAAGCATAAAAAGAAGTTTAATTTGACACCTAATTCACTTTCATATCTTCAGTATTAAAAGAGCTATGGCCATTTTCATACTCGGAAATTAGCATCTTGTTCCCTATTGCTTTTCCATTGACTTAACACAAAAGCTGTGATCGAGGACAGTTAAAAGCCCATAACTTTCTTAAAAATTAAGAGAACTGAAAGAAATTGTCAGTTATTATAGATTGAAGCATTCTGAACCAAATATTAAACAATCTTTCTTGGATGACCTGAAATTAAAGCATATAATTAGTTAGTTACCCAATTGTAGCCAATTACAAAATTCAATTACTAGATCTAAACATCTATCCATTTCTTAAGAAAAGATTAACATGTTTAAATAGCCTAAATGTCCAAATAACATTCACACAAGAATTCACAATATAACATGATTTTTAAATCTCAATTTATAGGCCAAATGGAAGGAATTTAGTGTTTAATTGCTGTAAATTAATGGCCATTTAAATTATCTTGCGAGTGGGATTTTGTGGAACGTGATGGTTTGGAACGTTGCGGTTGCAGTGAATTTGAACCCCATGTCGGCAGGAAAAATACTGCCGGTTTGGATGGGCTCCAAGTCACCTTCTCGCAACTTAAAATTTTGATTAAAGGCATTTTATGTAAAAATAAACAGCCTACCTTGCCTTGTCCCCTACGTGAGATCCGTCCCGTTGTCGGCGTTTACGGCCTTAGAAGATGATTTTTAATTTACTATAACAATTAAATTATCCAACTTAGTTTAAAAATAAGTGCAGAGAACGGCAGTCGGAGCGATTTTTCATCAGCAATTAAACAGGCTGCTGAACATCGATTTAAACAGCCTGGAGGAAACGGCATTTTAAACCCGCCCCCCTCTCAAAGACGCCAAAGTCGCGCACACGGGCAGTGACAGAACTGCAGCGCCGCTGAAGGTAGGTTTTGCAACATACCTAGTTAATGGAATTGAATACAGTGAAATGTGAAGTGTTGCATGTTGGAAAGTCTAACATGGGCAGGACCTACACAATGAATGGTAGGGCTCAGGGGAGTGTTGTAGAGAGGTAGGGATCTAGGGGTGGTGCAGGTGTATAGTTCTATGAAAGTAGATTGGGTGGTCAAGAAGGATTTCGGCACATTGACCTTTCAGTCAGAGCATTGAGTATAGAAGTTGGGAGGTCTTGTTACAGTTATATAAGATATTAGTGAGGCCACATTTAGAGTAATGTGTTCAATTTTGGTCGCCATGTTATAGGGAAGATGTTGTCAAGCTTGAAAGTGTTCAGAGAAGATTTACCAGGATATTGCCAGGACTCGAGGGACTAGGGAGAGGTTGAGCAAGCTAGGGCTTTATTCCTTGGAGCGCAGGAGGATGAGGGGTGAACTTATAGAGGTGTACAAAATGATGCGAGAAATAGATTGGGTAAACGCCCAGGGTGGGGGAATCGAGAACCAGAGGACATAGGTTTAAGGTGAGGTGGGAAAGATTTAATGGGAACCTGAGGGGTAACCTTTTTACACAAAGGTTGGTAGGTGTATGGAACGAGCTGCCGGAGGAGGTAGTTGAGGCAGGTACTATCGCAATGCTTAAGAAACATTCAGACAGGTACATGGATAGGATAGGTTTAGAGGGACATGGGCCAAAAGCAGGCAAGTGGGACCAGTGTAGATGTGGCATGTTCTTCAGCATGGGCAAGTTGGGTCGATGGGCCTGTTTTCCACGCTGCATGACTTTATGACTCTATCTATGACTCTAGTTCATCATGGTTATTTGAGTAAATTGACATTTACCCAGTTATTCACTGTTGAGTGATATTTAAACTGTTGGTGTTCAGAAACTAATAGCATGTTTCTCAGGTTGAACACCAGCCTTGGTGCTGTGAAGCATTACCTTATAAATGTCTGAAGGTAAATTGAGGAACTATAATTTCAAAGTGCTGTGAACATGAGTGCGTTATATTGGAGGGTTTCCACATCCCCTGCTGCTGAGAATTGCAAACTCAATAGCATCAGGTCAGCATGACATCACAGCCAATAAATACCTTTTAGTCATAAATAATTAATTTTATTATTATAACCAGCCTAAACTATTGAGTCACGATAAAAAAACTCAACCCATTTTATAAAGTGTTATACTTCCACATGAACAGTGGAGGCCGATTCTCTGCATGCTTTCAAGAGAGAGTTAGATACTCTTAAAGATAGCGGAGTCAAGGGATATGGGGAGAAGGCCGGAACAGGGTACTGATTGTGGATGATCAGCCATTCGGCTTGTACTCGCTAGAATTTAGAAGATTGAGGGAGGATCTTATAGAAACTTACAAAATTCTTAAGGGGTTGGACAGGCTAGATGCAGGAAGATTGTTCCCGATGTTGGGGATGTCCAGAACAAGGGGTCACAGTTTAAGAATAAGGGGGGGAAACATTTTTCACACAGAGAGTGGTGAATCTCTGGAATTCTCTGCCACAGAAGGTAGTTGAGGCCAGTTCATTGGCTATATTTAAGAGGGGGTTAGATGCGGCCCTCGTGGCTAAAGGGATCAGGGGGTATGGAGAAAAGGCAGGTACAGGATACTGAGTTGGATGATCAGCCATGATCATATTGAATGGCGGTGCAGGCTCGAAGGGCCGAATGGCCTACTGCTGCACCTATTTTCTATGTTTCTATGTTTCTATGATCACAGTGAATGGCGATGCTGAATCGAAGGGCCGAATGGCCTACTCCTGCACCTATTGTCTATAGTCGATTGTCTATCCCAATTAATAGGAAATGTTTCCTTTTTGTGTCTATTTCCCGACAAGAATAAACAATGTTTTCTTGACAAGTGTCTAACAATGTCCTTAACGCAGTTTGCATTCCAGTGAAATAAGATCCACAGCATCTTACCGCTTGAAGCAAAAAGGAAAAACTTACTCAAAGAAAAAAATAATTAAATTAAATGAAAATAAATACATAAGCCATTAATTAAAACTGTCCTCGAGAGAAATGGGGAAAGAGAGAAACAGAGAGAATGGGAGAAACAGAGAGAATGGGAGAAACAGAGAAACTGAGAGAATGGGAGAAACAGAGAAACTGAGAGAATGGGAGAAACAGAGAGAATGGGAGAAACAGAGAAAAGGAAGGAAGGAAGGAAGGAAGGAAGGAAGGAAGGAAGGAAGGAAGGAAGGAAGGAAGGAAGGAAGGAAGGAAGGAAGGAAGGAAGGAAGGAATGAAGGTACCTTCCTCCTCCTTCCTTCCTTCCTGCCTTCCTTCCTTTCTTCCTTCCTTCTTCCTTCCTTCCTTCCTTCCTTCCTTCCTTCCTTCCTTCCTTCCTTCATTCCTTCCTTCCTTCCTTCCTTCCTTCCTTCCTTCCTTCCTTCCTTCCTTCCTTCCTTCCTTCCTTCCTTCCTTCCTTCCTTCCTTCCTTCCTTCCTTCCTTCCTTCCTTCCTTCCTTCCTTCCTTCCTTCCTTCCTTCCTTCCTTCCTTCCTTCCCTTTCCTTCCTTCCTTCCTTCCTCCTTTCCTTCCTTCCTTCCTTCCTTCCTTCCTTCCTTCCTTCCTTCCTTCCTTCCTTCCTTCCTTCCTTCCTTCCTTCCTTCCTTCCTTCCTTCCTTCCTTCCTTCCTTCCTTCCTTCCTTCCTTCCTTCTTCCATTCCTTCCTGTGCCTTCCCTCCTTCCTTCCTTCCTTCCTTCCTTCCTTCCTTCCTTCCTGTCCATTCCTTCCTTGCCGTCCTTCCTTCCTTCCTTCCTTCCTTCCTTCCTTCCTGGTCCTTCTTCCTTCCTTCCTTCCTCCTTCCTTCCTTCCTATCCGTCCTTCCTTCCGTGCCGTCCTTCCTTCCTTCCTTCTCATTCCTTCCTTCCGTCCTTCCTTCCTTCCTTCCTTCCGTCCGTCCCCCCCCCCCTCCTCTCTCCCCTGCCCCGCCCTGCTCCCCTTCCCCCTAAAAAGGAAAGGATACGACAGAGAAGAAATTATACAGATAATGCTGAGAAAGTAGTAAAGCAAAAGGGAACCAAAGAAAGAAAAGGAAGAAGCTATTTATCAAGTTAAGTCAAGTTGATTGCCATCTGCACAAGTACAGTGAGGTACAGGTACAATAAAAAAATCTTCAAAGAAAACAAAGTAAAAATGTTCAGACCTCTGCCATTGTCTTTTGCAGCCATTTTGCCAGAAGTGCTGCCAGAATGTTTTACAATCAAAGTTTGGTCCGTGACTCCTGGGGAGATGTGAATTCATGCCTGTTCTATCAGCAATAATGAGTGCTTGCTACATGTGTCAAGAAGGTTATCCAGCTTTCAGGCAGCGTTAAAATTACCCATTACAAGAGGTGGTTATGTTGGAGCAGTGAATAAAATGTTAATAAAAAATCTGTTCTAGCAGCGAGGCTGTAAAGATCTGCTAATTTTTAATTATCATCTGCCATTTTCATTGAACCCATCTCCCTAATTGTCAAGTGGCCTTTCCCTCATCTCTTTGCTGTAATTGATATTACAGAAGGATATATTCTTCCCAATATTAAAGTCATTATATTCTACTTGCGTAAATGTTAATCTTGCACACTTGGTTTTTCCTCAGCATCTGCGTATGGAATTCAATGCTGCAATGAGAAATTTGGGGTTTTCTTTTTGCTCGTTTGGGTAATTTATGGCCGAGTGGATTAACAATAAGATTTGAAAACAGAGAGCTGACTGGAATAGTTTCATCATTTTGCTCGTATAACCTTGGCTTCCCTACACACCCAGGAATGCAGGCAGACTTAATTTTATACAAAATTCCAGGGAATTCTGGCTCTTGTGGCAAAACGAGTCCGTGTTTCAGGGTAACTCACGATTAAAAAGCAGGGAAGAAAGGAAGTGTGAAACAAAAACAGAAGCAACTCAGCCAGTCAAGCAGCATCTGGGCAAAGAGGGCCCAGTCAACCTTCTGGGTGAGTGACCCTTTCTCAAAACTAGGCAGGGTTGAGGGGGGTGGTGAGGGGGGAATGGATATTTATAGTTTTCAAAGCAGAGCTGGGAGGTGGGTTGAGGTGTAGAACAAAGGACCACATGGAGATATCTTAAGGCAGATCAGGTAATGTCAAGCATGACAGCTGACCATTAGAAAGGCTTATAAAGAAACGGGATAGGAAAAGGACATGAGCATCATAGAAACATAGAAAATAGGTGCAGGAGTAGGCCATTCGGCCCTTCGAACCTGCACCGCCATTCAATATGATCATGGCTGATCATCATAATGGAAAATGATGGGAGAGCAGTTCCACTCAGAGAATTCATTATTAATTGCAGAAGGTTGTAAATTGAGAAGATTCAAGATAAGGTTGTAATCATCCTGTTTACATTGGGCCCCACTGTGGGGGGGGGGCACTAGGAGTGGAACTGGGAATTGGGAATTAAACTGCATACAACAGGAAGCTCAGGATTCACCCACAAGGCAATCACCCAAACTATGTTTGTCTTCTCCAGTATAGAAGACACCACATTGTGAGCACTCAGTGTTGTACACTAGACTGGAAGAAGTGCATGTGAATCACAGTTGCATCTTGAATGATAGTTTGGGCCCATGGTGACGTGAATGGGCAGGTTTATTGTTTCCTCTGATTGCATGGGAAGGTGCTGTGAGATGGTGAGTGGTGGGTGAGGATAGAATAGGAGACCAGAGGATCGCAAAATGACTGCTCCCTGTGAAAGGCTGAGAGGCATGGAGAGGGGAAGGTAAAGGGATCACAGTGGAGTTGATGGAAATGGATAATGCAATAAATGCAAAAGTTGGTGAGGTGGAAGATGATCATCATGGGCACTGACTTCCCCACCATCGAATGGATCTAGAGTAGGCACTGCATCACAAAAGGCAGCCAGCATCATCAACAATCCACACACACCCTGGCCACACTCACATTTCACTCCAGCCATCGGAAAGAAGAAAACTGTGACATCTGAGTTCAGGTACAGCTTCTTTCCAACAATCATCAGGCTATTGAACGTAATGTATTCCTAAACACCGCAATACAAACTGTCTTGGTTGCTGTTGGGACTTGAGGCTTTGCTTTGTTTTGCACAATATTGTTTTTTTAACATATTGAACTTTACTTATGAATTTTGTTTGTATTTGTGTTATCTATTGAGTACTGTGTTCACGAACTTGTTGTGCTGCTGCACGGAGACATTGCATTGTTCTGTATCGGTACTTATGACAATGAAGCACACTTGATGACTTGACTCATGATCTACCTCCATCATTAAATAGCTCTGCCACCATTCACAGACAGAGCCAGGAATTGATACTCATCTGAGCGAGAAATTGATACTTTCAGTAGGAAGAAACGATTGGGAAGTCGCATTCCTCTACTTATGCCCTTATAACCTATTCTCTCCCATATGAAAATCAAGCCCACCAGTGTTCATGTCGTCCATCTACACTTGGGCTCATTTCCAATAACAAATTGAGATGTGGGGGAAAACTGGAGCATCTACAGAAAAGCTAAGTGATCCCTCCACATGCTTATGCCCCTGTCCCACTTAGGAAACCTGAACGGAAACCTCTGGAGACTTTGCGCCCCACCCAAGGTTTCCGTGCGGTTCCCAGAGGTTCCCGGAGGTTTTTGTCAGTCTCCCTACCTGCTTCCACTACCTGCAACCTCCGGCAACCACCTGCAACCCCCGGGAACTGCACGGAAACCTTGGGTGGGGCGCAAAGTCTCCAGAGGTTTCCGTTCAGGTTTCCTAAGTGGGACAGGGGCATAACTCCACATAGGCAAAACCCAAGGGCAGGATCAAACTGGTGCTGCAACAATGGTAATTGCAATGGTAATTGCTACACCTTTTTACTGCATGACACCGTTCTTGCAAGCCAGTAATGCTTAGTTCTTTTTGTTCTTGTTCTTCACCACAACATATTTGCCGCATCTGAGGAAGAAGTATTTTGTGTGTAATCATAACTGGACTGACCGTTAGGCCTTCAGTCTGCCTTAAAGTTCCATCTCTGCCAGAGAATTGTGAATCTGTGGAATTTTCACCCAGAGAGTTGTGGATCTGTGGAATTCTCTGCCACAGAAGGCAGTGGATGCCAATTTACAGGATGTATTCAAGAGAGAGTTGGATATAGCTCTTTGGGCTAATGGAAACAAAGGATATGTGGAGAAAACAGCAACGGGGTACTGATTGTGGATGATCTGCCATGGTCATATTGAATGGTGGTGCTGGCTCGAAGGGCCGAATGGCCCACTTATGCACATACTGTATTTTCTATATTTCTATGCTTCTATGTCTCCTTCTAACCAGATGCTATCCTCACTTGTGTAGGAATGAACTGCAGATGCTGGTTTAAATCGAAGATAGACACAAAAAGCTGCAGTAACTCAGCGGGACAGGCAGCATCTCTGGAGAGAAGGAATGGGTGAAGTTTCGGGTCGAGACCCTTCTTCAGACTCAGTCAACTCAACATCACCCATTCCTTCTCGCCAGAGATGCTGCCTGTCCTGCTGAGTTACTCCAGCTTTTTGTTGCTATCCTCACATAACAGTTGCATTAAATGGACCCATTGTTTGTGATCAGGGAAGAAACAATGTTATAGATACTTTCAGTAGGAAGAAACGATTGGGAAGTTCCATTCCTCTACTTATGCCCTTATAATATAGAACAGTGTTGCACAAGATCAGGCCTTTCGGTCTACGATGTCTGTGCCGAATATTCTCTGAAGAAGGGTCTCGAACTGAAACATCACCCATTCCTTCTCTCCAGATATGCTGCCTATCCCACTGAGTTACTCCAGCTTTTTGTGTCTATCTTCCGAATATCCTCAACACTGAAGATAACTTTTCCTTTACTCATGCCTGCTCCAGTCAGGTCAATGAGATTCCCTGGCACCCAATAACAGCCATCAAGCTGTCAACACCCAATCATATTAAAAAAATTCCCATGCAATGACAAGCTAGGAAGAAAAAAGATAACATTTTCAATTTTTAATATTATATGGGCAATAAAGATCAGCAAATACACATATGATTAACGCAGTTTATTAAATAAGAAATATGTATTTTAAAACCCCTTATATTTTGAAATATTTATGTCATTAAGGAGAAATTTTGTAATGATGGCTTAATATATTGCTAAAAGCTCAGTAAGACTTCATGTTATACTGTTTGAAATTGTCTGAATTATTTCACTGTAGTTCGGATGATAGTCCTTGTATAAAATGTAACGTCACCACAAAGGAATCCTGAGAAGCAGTGCTGAATTACTGGTGGAAAGTTTTAGATTTAGATTTGGAAAATGTTGTCATTTTTACCATATATTGTCAGCAAAGGCCAGTGCTCTTTCATGATTAATGTAGCATCATCTACTGTATGACACAGGAATTTACTGCTCACAGACTAGTCTGCTCCACGTTTATCCTCCGCATGTGTCTCTTCCACTCTACATACACACGGAATGCTGGAGCAACTCAGAGGGTCAGGCAGCACCTCCGGAGAAAAATAGGAGACGTTTCGGATCGGAACCCTTCATCTCCACCCTACTTCCTCCTATATGTTCCCCTAACTAGGGTGTCCAGAACTAAAAGATCAACACAAAATGCTGGAGTACCTCAGGGAGTCAGGCAGCATCTCTGGAGAAAAGGAATTGGTGATATTTCGGGTCAAAACCCTTCTTAAGACAGGACAGATAGAAGAAAAAATGTATTTTGTCAGACGGTTGTGTTTCTTTGGAATTCTCTGCCCAATAGGGTTATGGAGGCACGTTATTGATTGCATTACATTAGATTTCGGGACATTTAAGGAATGAAGGGATATGGGGATAGGATAGAAAGATAGAACTGAGATAGAAGATCAGCCTTCAGCTTGTTGAATGGTAGACCAGGTTCGATGGGCCAAATGTTTTTCGACTGCTCCTCTTTCCTATGTTCCTCCGTCTTTATATATACACTTCAATTCCTTTCCACTGCATCTAGCTTCTCCTTAGTGATACCTGGCATTGACTTAACTCATCTGAATCTCTTCTAAATATTGCACATGTTTGAGAAACCTCATCAAGGAAGGAATTTTCTTCCAAGTTGCTCAAAGGTAGAATTAAGGGGCTGTCCCACTGCGGCGACCTAATCCGCGAGTTCAGAAGAGTGTCTTCGACCTTCAAGTTCGAGGGCACTCGCCTGGAAAATCTTGAGCTGGATCGACCGACAGTGATGAAACCGCGAGCTGGATCGACCAACCGCACACACACTACTCTGCCATTCAACCATGGCTGATCTATCTCTCCGGGTCGAACACACACACACACACACACACACACACACACACACACACACACACACACACACACACACACACACACACACACACACACACACACACACACACACACACACACACACACACACCCCCCCCTAGCGAGTATGCGGGATTTTCCCTCGAGCATGAAGGAGAGTTCCAGTGACCTCATAGGACCTCCTAGGACCACGTGTCGACCATGTTGCGAGTTTGAGTCGATGGCAAACTCTTCTAAACTCATAGATTAGGTCCCCGCAGTGGGACAGCCCCTTTAGAATTACAGTTACATCATGTTGGGAAAGGAAACACAAAGAAGAGGAAAGGTTCACAGCAACGTACATTGGTCCATAAAATGAGTCAACTCATAGATAATACATGAGCAAAGCAAATGGAAGATCAAAACCTGTGATGCTGCTGCCTGCACCTCATTGGGCTTATGCATTCAACAATAAATTTGGCTTGACTCAACTTAATTAAGCATTAGTTATAGCTGCATCTGACAAAGCAATCTTCAGATGATCTTTTATCAAACTCTTACCAATGCACAACTGTTTTGTGAAGTGGGAGCAGAAGATTAGAGGAATTGAGGTAAATGTACACCTTCAGCACACTTCATGCCAGTAACACATTAGAAGGATTTGGACTCATGCCCCCCTTTCACAATCCCTGACCACCACAAATTTCACCCCATTAAAACTGATGTTCTTGTGAGCTCTCAGTCCTCATTGCTGGGTAAAATATGCCAGCAAATTAATTATGACATTAATTAAAAATGGGTTTGTTTTTGTGGATTCAGCAAGGTGCTGCACCACAATTAGCATTCTGGAGGCACAAGAGACTTCAGATGATGGAATCTGTAACAGAAAAACGGAGAGCAGGTTGAGGAACTCAACAAGTCAGGCAGCATCTGTGGAGGGACATGGGCACTCGACACTTTGTGTCAAAACCATTTCATGTAGATTGAAAATGTAGAGGAGAACTAACAAGTTCAGAACAAGTCCAGCACCAGGGCCACAGTCTCAGAATAAAGGGGAGGTCATTTAAGACTGAGGTGAGAAAAAACTTTTTCACCCAGAGAGTTGTGAATTTATGGAATTCCCTGCCACAGAGGGCAGTGGAGGCCAAGTCAATGGATGGATTTAAGAGAGAGTTAGATAGAGCTCTAGGGGGCTAGTGGAGTCAAGGGATATGGGGAGAAGGCAGGCACGGGTTATTGATAGGGGACGATCAGCCATGATCACAATGAATGGCAGTGCTGGCTCGAAGGGCCGAATGGCCTCCTCCTGCATCTGTTTTCTATGTTTCTATACTTCTATGTTTCTAAGTATAAAGAGATGGGAGGATGGTGGGGGCAAGAGCTAGCAAATGATCGGTGGATGTAGGTGAGGAGGGGTTGATGGACAGATAATGGAGGAGGGAAGGGTTGAGCAACAGGGGTCGGGAGGCGATAAATAGAGAACAAAAGGCTGCAGATTCTGGAATCTGATGGGAAAAGAAGGCAAAAAATGGAACTGAAGGAAAGACTGGGGTAGGTGGGAACAACAGAGGGTGGGGGGGGGGGGTGTAGGCAATAGGGAGGGGGATCCAGTGGGGAGAGGGTGTGAGGGAGGGGGGAATAGAAGAAAAAGTGATAGGGAGCTGGGCATGGGGGAGGCCGTGTGGAGGAGGGGTGGTTTAGTGATGAGTAGGGGTGTGGGAGAAGACCAGGTTAGAAAGGGATGGGGGGGGGGGGTACCAGGGAGTTACAGCGAGTTACCGACGGATGTAGAAATGGGTGGGGTGGGGAGGGGAAGATGTGACTGGTGGTGGGTATTGTATTGTATTGTCATTCCTTTATGGGAGGGGAGGAGGTGTACTCTATATAGCTGTGAGAGACCGTGTGCTTGTGGAAGGTACCAATGGATAGTTTGTCTCCTACGTTGAAGAGAGAGAAATCAAGAAAGGGGAGACGTGTTGGAAATGGTTCCAAGTGAAATTGAGGACAGAGAGCAAGTTAATGGTAACATGATTAAATTGACACGCTCCGCATGAGTGCAGGAGGCAGCACCAATGCAGTCGTCAATATAGCAGAGAAAGTTAGGAAGTGGCGCCGGAATAGGCTTTGAAGGAAGGCTGCTCCATGTAGCGAACAAATAGTCAGCCATAGCTAGGCCCATTGCAAGTGCCCATGGATACATCTTCAACTTGAAATAGACACAAAAAGCTGGAGTAACTCAGCGGGACAGGCAGCATTTCAGAAGAGAAGGAATGGGTAATGTTTCGGATAGATGCTGCCGACCCTGCTGTGTAACTCCAGCTTTTTGTGTCTATCTTCAGTTTAAACCAGCATCTGCAGTTCCTTCCTATACATCTTTACCTTGTCGGGAGTGGGAAAATCAACAGATAAATTGTTGCGGGTGGGAACAAGTTCCGCCAGGCAGAAGAGAATGTGAGTAGAGGGGGACAGGTTTGATCCATATCCCTCCATTCCCTACATACCCATGTGCTGATCTAAACTAAAGGCTCTTAAATATCACTGTCATATCTGCCTTGCCCACCACCCCTGGCAGCGGGTTCCATACACCCGACACCCTCTGTGATAAAAGCTTGCCCCGCACATCTCCTTTCAATTTTTCCCCTCTCGTTAAAGCTATGCCCTATATTAAAGAGGGAGTTAGATGTGGCCCTTGTGGCTAAAGGGATCAGGGTGTATGGAGAGAAGGCAGGTACAAGATACTGAGTTAGATGATCAGCCATGATCATATTGAATGGCGGTGCAGGCTCAAAGGGCCGAATGGCCTACTCCTGCACCTATTTTCTATGTTTCTATGTTTCTAATCCCAGTTTGTACCACAATTGGAATTTCATCCTTCGCTGCATCAGAAAGACCAGGTTAAGCACATCAGAAAGAAAGTCAGCCCTGAGTAAAATGCTATTCACAACATTGCTACGTTGAATAGACAGAGTGAAGGCAGCGGCACAGCAGAGATGAATTTGTGATTATCAGGAAACGCACACAGGCATTTTCAAATGAAAGTTGAAGATTACTTTAAATAATCTACTCTGTGTGCAGGTCTGGGTCAGTGCAGCAGTCAGGGGGGAGATCTGATCTGCTGTGACAAACAGTGATGAGTAATTGCTCTAATTACTCGGCTATCCTCCACATCAGTTGGAGAAAGATGATGTCGTAACTACCTTCAGAGGGCAAATCACCCCCGCAATCTGATATCCGTGACAGCGGTGCACTCATATTAATAGTAGGTAATTTAAAATTGCTGGCATTTAACAGGGAAGGGACACACAGGAGTGCAACAAACCCTGGGAAGTTGGGCAAGATAAGCACCTCATTAGAATAGCTGGGATTTGTTGACTGGAATAAGCTGGTGGAAAGTGACAAGCCCACAGCGCGACGTGGACTGGGCGACACCGTGCAGTTTGCTGTGTCCCTCATCATCACAGAGGCTGGAGTCACTCTAATGCATTAAGATGCATTATATTATGCGTTATATAACACATCATATAAAGCAAATATAAAATGCGTTCTATCATAAATAAAATAATGCATCGATAATATATATGGATGCATTATTCTGACCAGTGTGTCAAAGGTTTTATTCAGCAACTAGTACATTTATAGCTTATGCTGAGCTGAGCCTCGAATAAAAAAGTCTTCAACTTTGGGCTTTTACTGAGTTAAGGCTTTGTGGCCCCTCTCGTGACTCCTCAGTGCTTCAGCCCCAATGACGTCCTATTGAAGTGCAGTCGTGGTGACATAGGCAAATCATCAGCCGACTTGGATACAGCAAGCCCCCAAAATCTGGGCAGCAATATGTCTGTTCTCCCAAAATCCATGCAGCAAAATCCATGCAGCATTGTTTGAGGGCAAAGCAGCGGAGATATCTCCTCATCACAGGTCGATTTTACAAGAATGATCCCAGGAATGAGTAGGTTAACCTACGATGAGCGTTTGTCGGCACTGGGCCTGTTCTGGCTGGAGTTTAGGTTAATGAGGGGGGACCTCATTGAAACATACAGAATAGTGAAGGCTTGGATAGAGTGGATGTGGAAAGGATGTGGGTGAGCCTAGGACGAGAGATCATAGCCTCAAAATTAAAGGACGTTCTTTTAGGATACATAGATACATAGACAATAGGTGCAGGAGTAGGTCATTCAGCCCTTCAAACCAGCAACACCATTCAATGTGATCATGGCTGATCATCCACAACCGGTACTCCATTCCTGCCTTCTCCCTATACCCCTTGATTCCGCTAGCCCTAAGAGCTCTATCTAACTCTCTTTTGAATGCATCCAGTGAACCGGCCTTCTGAGGCAGAGAATTCCACAAATGTAAAAAATATTTTCCTCATCTCAGTTCTAAATGGCTTACCCCCTATTCGTAAACTGTTCTAGACTCCCCCAACATCAGAAATATGTTTCCTGCATCTAGAGTGTCCAATCCCTTAATAATTTTATATGTTCCTATAAGATACCCTCTCATCCTTCTTAATTCCAGTGAATACAAGCCCAGTCGCTCCATTCTTTCATCATATGACAGCCCCGCCATCCCAGGAATTAACCTCGTGAACCTACGCTGCACTCCCTCAACAGCAAGAATGTTCTTCCTCAATTAGGAGAACTTTCTTTCATCAGAGGGTGGTGAATCTGTGGAATTCTTTGCCACTTTCTTTGGAGGCCAAGTCTGCGGATATTTTTAAGGCAGAGATAGATAGATTCTTGTATAGTCCAGGTGTCAGAGGTTATGCTGGAGAATGGGGTTAGGAGGGAGAGATAGATCAGCCATGATACAATGGCGAAGTAGACTTGATGAGCTGAATGGTCTAATCCTATCACCTGATGATGTCAAGGTGGTGTGGGCAATGATCAGCCAGGCAGAGTCTCAGGTAATTTTATCCTTCATCACCTGGGCGCTAGTCACAAGAACATATCAATGACAGGTTGCTCACTGACACACCTGGCCACACCCAACTTTTTTTTCTTAAGTTGCCAAAAACTTCTCACTGTTGCCAACAAGTTAAATTCTCACTGTTTCCTTGTTGAAGCTCTTCCTGTCCTTTATACCACTTCACTGTCACTTTCATCAAAACCTCCCCATAAATTGGCACTGGGATAAAAAAATATCTGTGGCAGCTGCACAGTGCGAGGCACCTCTCAGGCAAATAGTTCCCTGTGAGGCTAATCTCTCGTAACGTCAGTCCCAGCTCACTGTCACACTAGTGAATGATGGATTAAAAGTGACAAATGGGCATATTTGCAGTACCAGAATATAGGGATCAGCTGCAGTTCCTCAATCTTAAGATTCAGCAGCAAATGTTAGGCAGCATGGATCACGCAACAGAGGGAATACCTATTTGCTATCAAAGTGAAACAAGATTTTATTCCAATTCAATTTAGCTGTGCCTGAAATCCCATTACAGGGATTCGTAAGCAATCTGACAACGTTATCTCCTGGTAAATAGTTTAGAAAACATAAAGTTGCCCTCCATCTGCAATTACTGCTGCGATTTCACGCCTAAAGGCTTTGATGTTCCAAGCCTCTAAGCTAGCTGCATCAGTAAGAACATTAATGGTAGCAGCCATTAAAAAGAAATTGCAAGTGCACTTGTGGTATTGTCATCCTTATTCGAGCACTGCCCTTTGTTTAGAGTTGGGAATGGGGTGAACGCCAGGGATGAATGATTTCCTCTCTTTGCTGGAGGTGCAGATCATTCCCCAAATAAGGTACAGGTAAAGGTCAAACCAGTTTTGCCAATGCCAGACAGAAGAGGCAAGATTCTATTTCAAAGGAAAATATAAAATGCTGGGAACACACAGGTTAGGCTACATCAGGCATTAGTTGTTAGAAAAGTACTCCAAATTGCCACGTAAAAACGTCCTGAAAATTCATTTCAACATGGATTTTGCGAAGGGTGTGAATATTAAAGTTTGCTTCATTATTGTTGGAATTAATGTGCTTCTTTCAAATGACATTTACACCAGATCATTTGCAAAAAGATAATTAGCACATGGTGCTAACAAGATAGTGCAAACCCTCCTCCCCTTCCCCTTCATCTGTATCAACCTATTACCTGCCAGGCTTTGTCCTGCCCCCCCACTCTTCCAGGTGATACATGATGGTATCACATTCCTCTCTCTTCCAGATTTCTTCCTCCAGCTACAATCAGTCTAAAGGAGGATTCCAACCCGAAATTACACCAGTTCATGTTCTTCAGAGATGATGTTATTCCAGCACATTGTGCCTCTTTTTGTAAACTAACATCTGCAGTTCCTTGTATCCATCGTTAGCAGCTGAGCAGGTTATCAGCAGCTGTAGTACTTGTGAAACGCTGAAAGCAGGAATTAAATGCTTCTCTCGGTCTTTTCTGGCTCTGATATTTAAAGCAACTCTTAACAGAAGCTTCAAATTTATTTTGTGAAGTTATACTTAAGCAGTAATGCAAAGTGCTATTTTATTCATTTTTAGGATGTTGGTATTACAAGAAAGACCAACATTTATTGCTATCCTTAAGTCCCCCCAAATAATTGGTGTTGCACCCCTTTTCAACCTCTGCAGTTTTTCCAGTGAAGGCTGTGCCCCAAGAGCTGGTGATGAGGGAGTTCCAGGAGTTAGAGCCAAGATGATGAAAGATTGGTTTCTCCAGGTCAGGAAGTGACCCAGTACTTGGTGGTCTGCCCTTGCACATGAAGCCCTTGTCCTCTTTTGGTGGGAGAGGGCACAAATCCGGGAGGTGAAGTCGGAGCAGTGGAAAGAATTCCATCACATTCCCGACTTGCGACTTGTGAATTGTGGAAAGGCTTTAGGATGCCAGGAGGTGAGGAACTCGCTGCAGGATACCCAGCCTCCGACCTGCTCTTGCAGCCACAGTATTTATACACTGTAGCTGGTCCAACTAGTGAAGGGTGACCCCCAAGGTGTTGATGGTGGGGTCATGGCAATGGTAATGCCATCGCATATCAAGGGTAGATGGTTAAACTCTCGATGTCTCACATTCTGGTGGCAGCAGTGTAAAGTGCCACATAGCAGCCCATGCCTGAATGTTTTTCAAGATATTTGCTGCAAGCAGTTCTGACTTAATTCATTAGCTGAATAGAATTAAACATTGTGAAATCATCAATAAACATCCCCCCCTTTATGAACTGCCCACAACTTAAAATGTCTTCGCTAATCATCGAATTACATTAGACCATGACCTCCTCTAACCAGTGACTTTGTTTCCCATGTATTCATTTTTAATTCGTGCCCTTTGACATTTTTGAACCTATCGCTGTGGCAGATAGCCTGCCCATAGACAACCTCTCTTGATCAAGGAAATATTGGTTAGATCACCTTGAAAACCTACGACACTTGGCAATCTGTATTTTTCACAGAGGAATAAAGCAGCCATTTTTACAATGGCCCATGACCCAGAGGGGCTGCAGAGGGATAAAAGCTTTTCCTATCACCAATCACGAAAATCCAGGTAAGATTCTTTCAGTTGTAAATAGCAATGTGTTTAAAAATCCCATCAAATCACACAAATTAGCAGTGAAAAGCTACACAAGAATAAAAAATATCATCATGAGAGTTTATCTCATTCACTTTTTCCCTATGACTGGCCCTTTGATCTTTTCTGTCCACTCAATAAGCGAGTTCGGTATTCCAACTGCACATGCCCAGGTCAAAGGTCACTGCATAAACATTGCTGGAAGCAGTGGAGCTGTGTACATAAAGACCTTCATTTCATCCGTTTTTTCCAGCTTCGATTCTTCTAGGTAAGAAAATACTGCTTTCAAACTATGAATTAATTGTATTTATTGTTCCTTTGTAAAAAGCTACGATGATTTTGTCGTATTTACTGCTTTATGCTTCGGAGAGTGAGCGAGATCGTGTTGCTGCGTGGGGTCGGGGGCCATGGTCGGGATCGAGCCGGGGTCACCGGCGCTGCAGGCGCTGTTGAGTTGCTGTTGGGCCATCCACGTCTCTTCCCGAGTGTCCCGTCCCTGTCCGGGGACGGCCGGAAGTGGCCGGGGTGGCGGGGCGCCACTCTGGACACTTGCAGCCGGTGCGGGGGAGGGGGGGGGGAGGGGTAGGCGCTGGCTCCGGCTCAGCTCTGCTCCAACTCCCGGGGGGCCCGTTCCCCGGCGGGCCAGGCACCGTCGTCTGCGCCTCTCTCCTTGTCGAGTGTCTGTCGATTGTCCTCCTTGGTGCCAGCGGGAGCCGAGCGCTGGTCATTGGCGGGGATGCACACAGGGTGCTGCGGTGGCTCGGCGGGTCAGGCAACATCTCTGGAGAAGGGTCTCAACCCGAAGTGTCACACATTCCTTTTCTCCGGGGATGCTACCTTTCCAGCTACAGTGCTTTGTGAGTTTCCCCATTGATGGCTGGTGCTCGTCTTTCACCAGCGCCACTCACGGCCGCTGGGTGGGGCAGGGTTGTGGCTGGCGGACCCCAGACCATCGGGGAGCGGGTTCCTCGGGAGCTGGAGCGGGGGTTGGGCGCTTCTTTTCCGCGCTGGCTGTGGTGAGGAGTTGACCATTTATGGGAGTCTCTCTGGAATCGAGAATTTAATTGCTCATTCGTATTCATAGATGAGGCTGAAGAATTCCATTGCCTCTAAATTAGCGGAATAGTGAAATTCGACTCAGAAACTATCATCATTGTGTTCCAGTCTGGAATACAATAATTTCCTATAATGAGCTAAAACGGCACCCCCATTCCACAGATTGAATATATTTTTACACATAAATTATAAATAAAGATAAGAATTTATACACAGTTCCTTCTGCCAGTGTTTCATTCGTTTTATCTTTATGGTGAATGACCGTTGACAAATCCCATGATTCCTTGCGTTTTTCAGAATACCGAATTTGCTTATTGTTCAGATGACCTTTGCATGAACTTGTGCATGGTAAGTTAAAAGTGACAATAACCAGTGATGATATCCAAGTGATTCTTTTGGACAGAACAAATGGGAATAACACCAGCGGCAAATTCATATATATCTGTACAATCTATCGCAGTGGGGGGGCAGTATGGGGCAGGCAGTAGTCACGCAAAGCATTTCGTCATTTCCTTGTCCCTGCACCAGTCAGCCTCTTGACAACCAGCATGTAAGAGTAGCTGTTCAAAAATACCCTGCAGAAAAGCTGAATTTTTGTCTGAAGTAAAAGATGCCCAGATTTTGTGGTGATGTCAGGAACATGCTTTGCATGTGAAGGCTATGGAGTCTGACTTTGAGCCTGGAAACAAAATGGGAGCAGGCATCAACAAGCTCCAATTGTGCACGAGTTCTGATCCAAACTGGACAACATCTCTGTGCCACTTCACATAGGCTATTTGTCAACATACCAAAAACTGTTTATTATCTTAATGAAGATGGATAGTCACTCCTGCTAAGCAGACTGTTGCTTTCCTTCTGACAGCAGATCAGAGATGCTTCATAACGCGTTACGGACTTTTTAGAAGTATTTGGAAGCACGTGAAATAAAAGGCCTTTGGTGTGGGTTGTGTTATTTAAAATAAAGCAGTGTGGAGTCTGTCCCTTCAGGGCAGAAACTATGCATGGGAAACAGCAAAAAAAAAAAATCACTTGAAGCTACTCAGACATTACAAATGATTTGAATATTGTTAATGCACAATTGTATTAGATCTGAAATTGACGAACTAAATCCTCTACCATTCTTTATCAATAATTTCCATTTATGGTTTATCACACATGCCTTCACTATAATCATCTACAAGACATTAAACAAGGTCGGTTTGATTTTTTGCATGTGTTGTTTAAATTTCTTCCTGCCTTTTGATGCCAGACTGCTTTAATAATCAAGGCTTTATCCAGATGACATCACACCATGGAAAAGCATAATGGAGGCAAAGACAGGGTTTTCCCTCTCAGACCTGATTAACCTGACTCACACAAGCGTTGACATGGACCGCACAAAGGCTAGATACCAAACTATAATTGCGAGCTCCTATTAAGGTTGGAGGTGTCAACTCAAACTTCTGCACCCGCCAACCTTGCATCACTCGTCACTTTGCAATTTTACCTCGTCAAAACCGTTAAAATCTTGCAAAAGCAGCAACTTTATGAACTTTTTTGCAATGATCACGTGAGGAATGAGGGAAGATTTTAAAATGTTTTGATTGAAGATGTCTGGTGCTGGGATTCTAGGGCTTAGTTTTCCAATGCACACACAAGCTTTGCTGAACTGCCTTGGCACCAGCTTTTCAAATCCCTTTCCTGCCCCGTGGCTAAGCATCATCTTTATTTAACAATCCTCAGCCTTATTCACGAATCCATTGCTTCAGCCCTGCCTTTTCTCCAGTCCGCTGAAACCTCCATGGTCATTTAATTCTGCCTGAATTTGATTGCTCCGAAAGCCCTTTCTTCAGCTGCCTGGATTCTCATCTGCAAATTCCCTCCCTACACATCTCAACCTCTCTTCCTTTCAAATTCTCCTAAAAACCTACATGCTTGATCAAATCCTTGATTTCTTCTCATTTGCCATAGCTTTGTTTCTCTTTGTCTGGAAGCATTCATATGTTCGGCATGGTGGCGCAGTAGTAGAGTTGCTGCCTCACAGCACTTACAGCATCAGAGCCCTGTGTTCGATCTTGACTACGGGTGCTGCTGTAGGAAGTTTGTACTTTCTTCCCGTGACCACATGGGTTTTTTCAGAAATCTTCAGTTTTCTCCCACACTCCAAACACGTACGGGTTTGTAGGTTAATTGGCTTTGGATAAGTGTAAATTGTCCCTAGTGTGTATAGGATAGTGTTAGTGTGCGGGGATTACTGGTTGGTGCAGACACGGTGGGCCGAAGGGTCTGTTTCCGCACTATATCTCTAAAACTTAACAAAAAACTAAAGTGGCTTCATAAATCATTGCTGCATTTAATAATAATAATAATACATTTTATTTAATGGGCGCCTTTCAGACATCTCAAGGACACCTTACATAGTAATCGGAATAAAAACATATAATCGGAATAGAACAGGTAAAAAAGACATCACAGAGACACAAATTAAAAACAGAATTCAATCCAAAAACAGAAAATCAAAAACACAGTGTGAAGAGAGAGCAGCGGCAGCCAAAGCGCGCCAGCGTCCACTCTCCCTTCACGGCAGCCATCTTGGACACAGATGGTGCTGTACAGGGAGACATTGTTGTAGTTGGTGTTGATAAAGATCCATAAGCCATTGGGAATGCTCCTTCCAGTCTTACAATGTGTAGTGAGTTCTTAGATCCCTGTGACCTTTCACCCTGAATCCAATGAAAATGAGGAATGTTAAAAATATATATTAAAGAGGCGAAATGGCATGGCTGGTTGCCTCACATTGCTAGAGACCCGGGTTCAATCCTGACCTCTAGTGCTGTCTGTGTGGAGTTTGCATGTTCTCCCTGTGAAGGCATGGACACCCTTCGAGCTCCAGTTTTCTCCCACATCCCAAAGGCATGTGGGTCAGTACATCAATTGGCTTATATAAATTATTCCTTGTACTTAGCTGAATAGAATATCATGGGAGTTGCTTGATAAATGGATGGTTGATGACCAGCACGGACCCGGTGGGCTGAAGGGCCTGTTTCTGTGTTGCAACTGTCTATGACTCCTTGAGGTGTTGATTCAATTTTCCAGATTTCCCAACTTGCTCTGTGCTTTCTCTGAAGAAATATTTGGATATGGCAACATTTCAATTTTTTCTGTAAAGGCTGTCGTTTTCCACACTCGACCTGGAAATGAAGTGGAATAAGTTTCGGAAGCTCAGCTTGACATTGAACACAATGAGTAATTAGAAAAGTAAAAATCAAAGTCTGGCACAAATGATTGCAGGCCAAGCAAGTGAGAAAATTGAACTATGCTATTGCAAGTAATTATAAAGAAAACATTGAGTCTGTAATTGCTTACGTTGCGGTTTATGATCCTACAATACAACAATGCTGACACCTTCAAACTTAAATCATTGGCTGTAAGTCACCTGTTGTGTCCAGAGTCATGAAAGGTGCAAAAGAAGCATGTTGATTTTTCTGCCTTTTTAAAAATTACTTCTGGACTTGGTCACAAAATTATAAAACAACCGGTGCTTATTATAGACCCTTAGAGTCATAGCATCATTGAGGAGTACAGCAGGGAAACAGTCCCTTTGCTCCAACTTGCCCATGTCAATCAAGTTGCTGAACTGAGCTGATCCCAGTTGCCTGCAGCTGGCCCTTACATATCCCTGCAAACCTCTCCTATCCATGTACTGGGCCAATTGTCTTTTAAATGGCATACTTGCACCACTGGCACTTCCTCTGGCTGTTCATTCCATGTATCCCCCCTCTTTCTGTGTGAAAAACGGAGCTCCCCTTTAAATCCTTCCCCTCTCACCTTAAGGCGATATCTAATTTTAGACTACCCTTCCATTGGGAAAAGACTGGCATTTACTTTATCTATGCCCTCATGATGTTATATACCTCTGTAAGGTCACCCCTCAACCTCCTATTCTTCAGTGAAAAAATGTCCCAGCCTACCCAGACTATGGTTGAGTATATGGTTATTATGATGCCGAACCTCTGCTCTAGTTTTCGACTCCTCTACCCTGTGAAAAAGGCTGTGACCATTCACCTTATCTATACTTCTCATGATGTTGTACACCTCTGTGTGGTTACCCCTCATCCTGCTAGGCTCCAGGAAAAAGAGTCTCACCCTATTCAACCTCCCCTTGTAACTTAAGCCCTTGAGTCCTGGTAACATCCTGGTCAAGCATTTTGGTGCCCTTTGCTAAATAATGATTTCCCTCTTATAGCTGGGTGACCAGAACTAAACACAATCCAGGTATTCCAATAGTGGTCCCACCAACAACGTATAGTTGTAACATGACACCCCAAGTCCTGTATTCAATACCCTTAAATGCCCCTGTCCCACTTAGGAAACCTGAACGGAAACCTCTGGAGACTTTGCACCCCACACAAGGTTTCCGTGCAGTTCCCGGAGGTTGCAGGTGGTTGCCGGAGGTTGTAGGTAGTGGAAGCAGGTAGGGAGTCTGACAAAAACCTCCGGGAACCGCACGGAAACCTTGGGTGGGGCGCAAAGTCTCCAGTGGTTTCCGTTCAGGTTTCCTAAGTGGGACAGGGGCATTACAGATGAAGGCAAACATGTAAAACACGTTCTTCACCATCCCATCTACCCGTGTCACCACTTTCAGACAACTATGTACCCCCATATTTTTCTGCTCTACATACCTTCCAGGATCATATCATTTATGTTTAAGTTCCTCCCTGGTTTGACTTACCAAAAAGAATCACCTCACATTTCTCAAAATTAAATCCCATCTGCCATTCCTTGGCCCACTTCCCTAACGTATTTGAAGATGATATTCTCAGACACAAAACTGAATGTTTCCTTGACAGCAGTATTCCCCACCCTCATATATGCTTCTAAGCTTCTACGCAGACGACAACTGTGTTGCAGCTCTCTCAGAAAACCATCTGCAACAGATCCTGACTGCCTTCAAGAGTGCATACACGAAACTTGGACGTACCATCAACTCCAAGGAGACTTAGGTTATCTGCCAATCGTCACCAACTGAGACAAATTGGAAAGAACCGTCAATTCAACTTGGTGAAACAACCCTGGAAAATGTGGATCACTTTCCGTACCTTGGAAGTCACCTCTCCTCCAACGTCAACCTTGATGACGAGATCCAACATCGTCTTAAGTGTGCTGGAACAGCTTTTGGACGTCTTCGAACGAGAGCCTTTCAAAATCGTGACATCCAAACAGACACCAAAATGTTAGTGTACAAGGCACAAGTGGGGATTCCAACGCTCCTGTATGCATCAGAAACCTGGACACCATGCCGACGCCATCTGAAAACTCTTGAAAAGTTCCATCAATGATGTCTTCGAAGCAGCTTAATATCAGATGGGAATATAGACGAACCAACATCAGCGTGCTGAATGAAGCAAAAGCATCAAGCATCGAAGCCTTCATCATCAAGAACCAACTAAGATGGGTCGGTCATGTTGTTCGGATGGAAGACGAGCAGAAGTCTACCAAAGCAAACCTTCTACTCCCAGCTTAAAGAAGGCAAACGGAAAAGAGGCGAACAAACGAAGAGTTGCGCCAACCAGCAATTACCAGTGCACTAATTCTATCCGACACACGAGGGACAATTTACAGAACCAAATTAACCTACAAACCTGCACGTCTTTGAAATGCGGGAGGAATCCAGGGTACCGGGAGGGAACCCATGCAGTCACAGGCAGAACATGCAAGCCGTGTACAGACATCACCCATAGGATGATGTCAGGATCGAACCTGGATTTCTGGTGCTGTAAGGCAGCAACTCTACCACTGCGCCACTGCAAAGTTACCCTATAGAGTCAAAACTTCACCAAAGATTTTCCAAGCTAGAGTGGATAACTATTTACTCTGTGAGTTTCATGTGAACAAACAATTTCATGGCATCCTGGTGCATATAACAATAAATTAATCACAACCAGAATTTGATAATATCTTACAACAGGGAATCTTTGTGTTTAAGAAGGAACTGCAGATGCTGGAAAACCGAAGGTACACAAAAATGCTGGAGAAACTCAGCGGGTGCAGCAGCATCTATGGAGCGAAGGAAATAGGCAACATTTCGGGCCGAAACCCTTCTTCAGACAGGGAATCTTTACTTTACATCACCAAGATGACCTGTTAATTTAGTTTAGTTGAGAGATACCATGCGGAAATAGGCCCTTCGGCCCAACGGGTCTCCACCAACCGGCGATCCCCGCACATTGACGCTATCCTACACACACTAGGAACAATTTACACTTATACCGAGCCAATTAACTTACAAACCTGTACATCTTTGGAATGTGAGAGGAAACCGAAGACCTTGGAAAAAACCTAAGTGGTCACGGGGACAACGTACAAACTCTGTTGTATAATAATAATAATAATAATGGATGGGATTTATATAGCGCCTTTCTAATACTCAAGGCGCTTTACATCGCATTATTCATTCACTCCTCAGTCACACTCGGGGGTGGTAAGCTACTTCTGTAGCCACAGCTGCCCTGGGGCAGACTGACGGAAGCGTGGCTGCCAATCTGCGCCTACGGCCCCTCCGACCACCACCAGTCACTCACACACATTCACACACAGGCAAAGGTGGGTGAAGTGTCTTGCCCAAGGACACAACGACAGTATGCACTCCAAGCGGGATTCGAACCGGCTACCTTCCGGTTGCCAGCCGAACACTTAGCCCATTGTGCCATCCATCGTCCCAAAACCGTCATATAGGCAGCACCCATAGTCAGGATCAAACCCGGGTCTCCGGCGCTGCAAGCGCTGAAAGGCAGTAACTCTACCGCTGCACCACCGTGCCGCCAAAAAATTGCCAAGAGCACTGAAGAAAGTAATTTGCATTTCTATCAAGTGCTCAGAAGATGATGTGAAGTTGAAGTAAAGCATGTTTTTAGAACAAGTAGCATACTTTGTTTGGCATTTGGCCCATAGCCAGTCAAAGTGTAGAGGCCACCGGCAATGTATTTGAGCCAGAAGTTATGGTAGAATTATGGTTGTTCCTGTAGGGGTGAAGCAGTATTATGCATGATTCCTTCCAGAACTTGTAACACCATTTCATCACTTATTGGAAAATGGTGTGAAACAGATGTGAAGCAAGGAGAATGTGATTAATGCAGGAAAAGATTAGCAACAAAGGTTTCCTTGTATGTTCCAATCACACATGCCAGCTGAGGCTGACATGCGATGCTTCCGTTTATGGAGAAAGGGCAGTCTTAAGCAAAGTGATGGATGATGGCCTAAAGAAACCTACTGTTTTCGTTTTTTGCTCTCTTCCAAGGAGCAGGCACAATTATGCGCAAAGCAAGAAGGAAGCCCGCGGAAGAGAGTTTGAAATCTTCTAATTATTTTTAATTGAATTGAATTGAATTGAATTGAATTGAAAAATACAACATGGAAACAGGCCCTTCAGCCCACCAAGTCCATGTTGACCATAAAACACCAGTTCACACTAGTGCTATGTTTTCCCACTTTCACATCCACTTCCTACACACCAGGAACAATTTTGGAGAAGCCAATAAACCTACAAACCCAAACGTATTTGGAATGTGGGAAAAAACCGGAGCACCAGGAGGCAACCCACATGGTCACAGGGAGAACGTGAAAACTCCACACAGGCAGCACCCGGGGTCAGGGTCAAACCGAGGCCTCTGGTGCCGTGAGACAGCAGCTCTACCAACTGCGCCATTGTTTGGTTTTTAATAGGCAGATCCCTTTATCCAAGTAATAAATCATAAGCCACCAGAAGCTCTTCAATCAGAGAGTTATGTAGACCCAAAACAGGTGACTTGTCCCACCACATGTGTAACAACCATCAGGATTCCATTTGCACTAATCTTACACAGAACCCATTTTATTCTCCCAATATTCTCTTCAACTCCTTCCAGATTCTACCTCTTACCTACATATTATAGGTTAATTTACTGTGGTGAATTAATCTACCAACTTATACGTGCTTGAGATCATAAGATCATAAGCGATAGGAGAAAAATTAGGCCATTTGGCCCATCAAGTCTACTCTGCCATTCATTCATGGCTGATCTATCTCTTCCTCCTAACGCCATTCTCCTGCCTTCTCCCCATAACCTCTGACACACGATGTTGAGATGTTGGAGAAAACCAAAGTACCTGGGGTAAACCTATGCAAACTCAATGCAAACGCCACACAAATAGCTCTTAAGGACAGGATTGAATCTGTGCCACCCATCTTGCAGTGATAATCATGACCCATTGAACGTTTTTAGTGTATATCTGTAGATTTCCGTGAAAGAAAGAATACCAATTTCTTGGCACTGCTCGAGGATAACCTGGAGAAGATTGAACACAGAGGTTAATGGCCGACAACTGAATGTTCCATAGCTGGAGTGAAGTTTACATGCGTCTGTCACAACCTTAAGGGCCTGTCCCACGAGCATACGACTGCATGCGGCAAGCGCGACCAAACCGGAAGCGGGGGCCGCGCGGAGGTAGCGTGATCCCCGTAAAGGGCCTGTCCCACCAGCATGCGGCTGCATGCGGCGAGCGCGACCAAACCGGAAGCGGGGGCCGGGCAGAGGTCGAGTGATCCCGTATGAGTTGACGTGAAGTTCGAGCGAAGTCCACGGGAAGCTCGCGTGTGCCGTACGGCGTCGAGACGCTGCGCATGCCCGTCGAGACGCTGTGTACGGCCTCAATGCGGCTGCAGGCCGGCAGGCCGTTGCCGCATGGAATTTTTGGACAGTGCCAGTTTTTCGGAGCCCCGCACAACTCCATACGGCTCCGGCGATCGAAGTGGGACCGGCCCCGCGAGGCCGTACGGCTCAAGCGACCATGTTAGGTCGCGCCTGCCGCATGTAGTCGCATGCTCGTGGGACAAGCCCTTAACTCAACAGTTGGATTCTGAAATTGGCCCTCAGCTTCAATCTTCTCTGTTCGCAAATTCTATGAAAAAGAATAGTGGAAAGAGAAGAGAGAAAAGAGAAGAGAAAGGGAATCACGGGATGTGGGGTTAGTGCAGAAAAATGTATTTCTCATTTATGAGACATATTCTCATTTGTTAATATCATCTAATGTTCAAATGGACCTGTCATAAGGTTCATCAGAATTGTTAGGGAAGCAAGTGTTTTGAATATCTCCCATGGGAGATTTAAAACTCAGCATGGACCACTCGACCAATTATGTGTGAAGCACATAACAACTGCACACACTTGTGCATTTACACCTCACTGAAGAATGGGAAAACTCTTGCACCTTTTCAAGCAAATTTGTCTTCTAGAATTGAACAAAAATAGTTGAATCAAAAATTCCGCCTGTTACTAAAGAGCAAGAATGCGGTTTCATAGCAAATAAGTACAATCCTGTTCATAGTTCCCAGCAAGTGGGCTTCACACAATTGGGACATTGGAGACGTCTGTGGAAACAAGGCAGACTTGAAAGTGATGATATGATGTGAAAAGTTCACATGGATCAGATGATCTTCGCGAGGCAGGAACAAAGTATGGATGATGACCCACCTAGCCATGACGTTGTGCAAGGGTTGGATCCAGTACCGACTGCAGAATGTGGAGAACCAGATCCAAGCATGTTTGACAAAAGATGCGAACTACTCCCGAGTTCAAAGTCACAACCATGCAATACAAACTTGACTCAACAGTAGAACCTCATGCCCGGCCAGCGAACGGGGGGAATGTTGGTTTGGAGGCTGAGCAGGTCGAGGCCGATGGAGGGATAGGGGGACGGAGGGAGGCCCTGCAGGAGCCTGGGCTTACCTGAATTGGGAAAAGTTCCAATACATCGAGCACAGGGGCAACTGGGCTTTGGACTTTGTAAAAGGCGGCAAAACATGGCGGCGCGGGCATATGAAACAATGCATAAAGAATTTCACTGTGTAATGTGTAAACCTGTGTAAACCTTCTGCAGTTGTACAGAGCCCTAGTGAGACCACACCTGTACATCTATTGTGTACAGTTTTGGTCCCCTAATTTGTGGAAGGACATTCTTGCTATTGGGGGAGTGTAGCGTAGGTTTACAAGGTTAATTCCCGGGATGGCGGGACTGTCATATGCTGAGAGAATGGAGCGGCTGAGCTTGTACACTCTGGAATTTAGAAGGATGAGAGGGTATCTCATTGAAACATATAAGATTGTTAAGGGCTTGGACACGCTAGAGGCAGGAAACATGTTCCTGATGTTGGGGGAGTCCAGAACCAGGGGCCACAGTTTAAGAATAAGGAGTAAGCAATTTAGAACGGAGACGAAGAAACACTTTTTCTCACAGAGAGTGGTGAGTCTGTCGCATTCTCTGCCTCAGAGGGCGGTGGAGGCAGGTTCTCTGGATGCTTTCAAGAGAGAGCTAGATAGGGCTCTTAAAAATAACGGAGTCAGGGGATATGGGGAGAAGGCAGGAACGGGGTACTGATTGGGGATGATCAGCCATGATCACATTGAATGGCGGTGCTGGCTCGAAGGGCCAAATGGCCTACTCCTGCACCTATTGTCTATTGTCTATTGTCTATAAATGCATTTGTGACAAATAAAAGCACCATTGAAACTACTGAGGATCAAGAAGACATACCCGATCTACCACCCAACAAGATCATGGCTAATCTTTACCTTGGCAGTATTTTCCTGCAATAACCCCTTACCCCATGATTCCCTTAATATCGTAGGATCTCTGTTTTGAATATACACAGCCCTCTTGGATCGAAGTTTCTAAAAGTTAACCCGCCCCTCACTGGCCAAATATCTTTTCATCTTAGTCCTGAATTTAAATGTAACTGTGCAGCCATAAATCCTGCCATTCAACATTTGCAAATCCTTTGTATCTCACTGTTGCTTTAAGAAAGAAAGGAGCAGTGTATCCATTTGTGTGCTTGTATTGTGATCCCATTCCATATGAAGAAAATGTGGATTTGCTGCTTTGTGGCAAAGTGATATTTTAACATAAACTATTTGGAACAATCAGTCAGCCCCAATAGCTTGGATTCAACATGTTAATTTGTTTAAGTGTGCTGCCTTGGAAAATAAGCAGTGTCACTTTGACAATGTATGCTGTGTCACGTTTGAAGACATTAGAGCCATTTAATGGCAGTCAATAACAAACTCCCATGGACTTTATATTATGAAAACAATGCCTGAAATATGCCAAACCAAATTAATTATTTTTCATTTTGTGCCTTTTACACATGTGCAGACTTCAGTACCCATACACTGGAACTATTCTGCACCAGTCCAGATGAAGGGTTCTGACCCGAAATATCGTCTGTCAATTTTCCTCCACAGATGCTGACTGAGTTTCTCCAGTCATTTTTTTGATTTGCACCAAACATTTTCTCTCGTTTAGTTTAGGAAAGAAAATGCAATCTCGATTTCAGTGATAGTCATAAAAGCTGCCATTTAACACTGCGCAACGGCCTTTCCTGTCATATCACATAAATGATACTTTAATTAATTTAATTTTGAAAATGTTGTAAAATCATGACTCTTGCATAAAAGGCTGGAATAAATACCATATATGATAAATAAGATGATTAATTAGTCTGCCTCTTCCATTTGGTTGTTTAATTAATTTTAAATGTAATCTTTCTGTACAAAAATTAAAATATGTCTTCTTACAAGCTTGTAATTGCTGATTTTTGCAATTACCTTTGCCGCTATTCCCCTTCCCCCAACTTCTCTGCCTCAGTTCAGCCTCTGTCGATGTGCTGTCCCACAGTGACACCCGGTGGCTGTAGAGTGTTTCACACCCATTATCACAATAAACCAGTTCGGTATTCCAACTGGGCATGCACAGCTCATGGGATGCTCGGAACAAACACTTTCGGTGGCCATGCAGCTGCATGGGTGCTGACCTGCATCTCGTCCCTGGCCGTCCCCGTCCCCTCCCGAGTAACCCGTCCGGGGGCAACTGTGTCTGTCGTGTCTCCCCGGGCCGGCAGACACGGCAGAGCACAGAGGGGGGGGGGGGGGGGGGGGGGGGGGGGGCTCCAGCACCTTCACTCCTCGCTGGCTGTGGGCCTGGGCCGACACTTCTGTCCACAGACCTCTGGATAGACCCTCCTTCAGACTTCCTGCATATTTGACTTTGGCGGAGAGAGGTTTCAGTTAGACAGGCAACCATTGGTAAAACCATGGATCATTGCTTCTAGGAGAGTCGAGAAAATGTCTTCAATAGAGAGAATGCAACTTCAGAACCCCCTCGTCTTGACAGCGCTGGGGATTTCCACGGGCTCAAGGGACAAATGACCTAAAGTTTGCGTTGAGTGAACTGTGTGTCATTAACGTCCTCGAAAACTCCAGCGCTGTCGAGATGAGGGGGTTCTGAAGTTGCATGTTTCACCCTGTCTCCCACACGCATCTGCCCCCTCTCTGTCATTGTTACACCCCGCTACCAGGCACCCCGTTCGCTTTTTTTAATTCTAGAATGACCTTTGACAAATCCCATGATTCCTTGAGTTTTTTTGGAATACCGAACTGGCTTATTGCAATAGCGACAGTGGACTTACTGGCTTAGAAATTCACTGGCATCTGCAGCAGTGTGATAACCAATGAATGTGCTGCACAGTTGTAACTAATATGATGCCAATGGCTTAAAAAGAGTAAACAATTGATCAATGTCTAGGAAGGAGCTGCAACTGCTGGTTTACACCGATAGACACAAAATGCTGGAGTAACTCAGGCAGCATCTTTGGAGAGGAGTGGGTGAAATTTCAGGTCGAGACCCTTGACAATTGATCAATACAGTACAAGACGGCAGCAAATATTAGGGATTGTCAACAGGTTCGGATGGAGGATGTGCGGAGGGGGAGAGGGCGGGTGGTTAATTTCAAATCGACTCTGCCACATATCCATGTGCGTTCTGGATGGAAGTTATCACAAGGCAACAAATATCAGATACTAATTCCGTAAACACTTTAAAGTTCACTTTCAGCAAAGCCATTGCTCATTATAATTTATGCTCTGCCATCAGATTGATTCTCTGTGCTATAATTACTTTGCTGCAGAAATAAAATAAATTGCATATTTAGCTGTAGTCTCTCAGGCTCATACTAATCCAACATTATTCCCTTAATATACACTTGGCTCATATATTTTCTTTATTGTAATTACTGGAGCAATAAAAATTATGAATCTTAAATAACAATCACTGATTAGTGGAATAATGAAAATAATTTCCCCCACATTTCTGAGTAACATTAATCTCATGATTTTGCAAATGCAAGAAATGAACATAAGAAATAGGTGTAAGATAGTCGATTAAGTGCCTCAAACCTAGTCCACCACTCATCAAGATCCTTGCTGCTCTTCTATTTTAAAGATCACATTCCTGCCTTGATTCTATATCCCTTGTTCACTCTTAAATCCAAATGTCCACTGATGAAATCAATGACTGAACTTTCGTTGCACTGCAAACAGAGAATTCCAATCATCACCTGAAGGGAAGGAATTTCTCCGCACCTCTTTCCTAAATGGCTTACCGCTTATTTTCAGATTGTGATCTCTAGTTGTAGACTCCTCAACCAGGAGAAATATTCCTCCATTTCTATCCCTTGAGCCTTCAAAGAAATGTGATCACTTCATTGACGTCATCTCTCATTCTTCTACACAGCAAAAAAAAAAAAGGTCCAGCTTACCTAATGTCTCCTCATTTGATAGACCCGCCAACCCAGAGACAATCCAAAAATCTTCTGGCACTTTCTCTATATTTCTTTTGGTTGAGCAACCAAAATAGAAAACAATGCATCACCAAGGCCCTAGAGTAATACATTGTTAAACTTGTACTAATATCACCTGTATCATTAAAAGTCTCATCTTGACCACTTCCTGTCTGCGCTGTATATTAATTTTTGAAAAAATGCTACCATATATCGCTATGATTTTTGGCCATCTTACTCACAGTCCCTCTCCACTGAGGCAGTCCTGAGGATTTTTCCGATCGATGCAAAATAAAAAAGTTATGAATGTTTTAAAAATCTTGAAATCAGCTGATTGGTCCTCTCACCTGTCAATCACTGTGATGCAGGTAACGCCCCTTCCGGGGGGTGGGGGGCAGGACTATAAAACCCCAGATGCCTGGATGTGAGTCAGTCACTCTGCAAGATCGCAAGGGAGAGGCCACGACTGTCATTCTAAGCTGTGAATCAACTGAAGTGTGAGTCTGCAATGTACTTGCAATAAATGATTTGTTAGCCCTTAATGACAATGCCATGAGTTGTTTGACCTGCTGCCCTGCCTGTGCTTGAAAGTGCAATGCTTAATTGGAAATGAAATGAAATAAAATGACAATGCCATGAGTTGTTTGGCCTGTTGCCCTGCCTGGGCTTGAAACTGCAATGCTTTGTTAGGTCCGACTGTGTTTGGAAGGAATAAATGCTTTATTAGGTCCAACTGTGTTTGGAAGGAATAAATGCTTTATTAGGTCCGACTGTGTTTAGTCCAAAAGTCCCGCTCATTTCGTGACTTCCACTTAGTGGACAGGTTGTGCTGATTGACTAATTTCCGGTGAGTGCAGAGGTCGCGCTGATTGTGTAATTTCCAGTCAGTGCAGAGGTCGCGCTGATTGTGTAATTTCCAGTAAGTGCAGAGGTCACGCTGATTGCAGAAGTGCCGCTGACTGCGAAAGCCCCAAAGTGGAGAGGCCGCGTTCAGCCGTGTGAGTAGATTCAAGAAAGTTTACTGTCATTTATATGGTGTGTGAGTCTGTGTGAGTGAGTGTGTGAGTGTGTGTGTGTGTGTGTGTGTGTGTGTGTGTGTGTGTGTGTGTGTGTGTGTGTGTGTGTGTGTGTGTGTGTGTGTGTGTGTGTGTGTGTGTGTGTGTGTGTGTGTGTGTGTGTGTGTGTTGAAATTGGTGGAGAGGTGGAATATTGTGTTGGGAGACCAGCTCTCCCATGTGAACCTGGGACCCAACGGGTTCCACATAGTCTAGTCTATCAATACAAGGTCAACATACCATTTACCATTCTAACTATTGGTCCTCCCCAGTTTATACAATGCCCAATGTATGTACAACTCACACATGTGGATGTCTATGACTCTATGTGGTCGAGCATTTGGAAGACCTGGGATGGATTTGCCAATGACTGAGAGGCTACAGGCATCTTCTGTCATGTGTAAACTCAGTTTGCAGATGCAATTCCAACTTGCAAACTGTTTGGGTTATGAACAGTTCAAGGAATGTAGCACTGGCCCAACCTGGAGATGACCTGTAATTGATTGCTGTATCTGAATGTCTGCATTCATCTCCCGGTATAACTGATAATTTATTGCATTATGGTTTATTGAATATTTATTTGCTGTGTTGCAATGTTAATGCGCCTGTAAAGTGCAACAAGTAAGAATGTAATTCTTCCATTCTCGGTGCATATGAAATGAATCAATCTTGACTCATGACTCCTGACCCACGTCCCTTTGAACGACACTTCTTAATTTCCCACAATTTTTTTTTTTAAATCAGCTTTCTGATTTTTTTTCCACCAAACTGGATTTTAAAATGCATAAAGTTGGGCCCAGGTAAACCAGCATTATATTTGAGGTAGGAATTAAATATTCTAAGATACTTAACTTTTAAAAAGGAAAAATGCAATCGGACATGGATTTTCCTTGATGTGAAAGAGTGGGATAAATGCAGTATAGAGAAACGATTTTAGCTCAGAAAAAACAAACGAAAAACTGAATCAGTCTGGCTGGATCTAAGTGTTAGTATGGGTCAGAAAATGTTAGTGAGTTAGCCCATCACAAAATAATAGTATTGCAAACGCTGGAAACGCTACACTTGTCGCTTTACCTCCCCCCTCGACTCCATCCAAGGACCCAAGCAGTCTTTCCAGGTGGGGCAGAGGTTCACCTGCACCTCCTCCAACCTCATCTATTGCATCCGCTGCTCTAGGTGTCAACTGCTCTACATCGGTGAGACCAAGCGCAGGCTTAGCGATCGCTTCGCCCAACACCTCCGCACAGTTCACATTAACCAACCAGATCTCCCGGTGGCTCAGCACTTCAACTCCCCCTCCCATTCCGAATCTGACCTTTCTGTCCTGGGCCTCCATGGCCAGAGTGAGTCCCACCGCAAATTGGAGGAGCAGCACCTCATATTTTGCTCAGGTAGTTTACATCCCAGCGGTATAGAAACATAGACATAGAAACATAGAAAATAGGTGCAGGAGTAGGCCATTCGGCCCTTCGAGCCTGCACCGCCATTCAATATGATCATGGCTGATCATCCAACTCAGTATCCTGTACCTGCCTTCTCTCCATACCCCCCGATCCCTTTAGCCACAAGGACCACATCTAACTCCCTCTTAAATATAGCCAATGAACTGGCCTCAACTACCTTCTGTGACAGAGAATTCCAGAGATTCACCACTCTCTGTGTGAAAAACGTTTTTCTCATCTCGGTCCTAAACGATTTCCCCCTTATCCTTATACTGTGACCCCTTGTTCTGGACATTGACTTCGCCAATTTCAGGTAGTCCTTGCTTTCTCCCTCCTTCCCCTCCCCTTCCCAGCTCTCCCACAACCCACTGTCTCTGCCTCTTCCTTTCTTCTCCCCCCCCCCCCACCTCCCATCAGTCTGAAGAAGGGTCTAGACCCGAAACCTCACCTATTCCTTCGCTCCATAGATGCTGCCTCACCCGCTGAGTTTCTCCAGCATTTTTGTCTACCATAGTAATGCAGGGCTTGGTTTAGATGAGATAATGCAATAATTGGGGATTTTAGCCCACAGATAGAATGGGAAATAAACAGCCCATCCGTGTGACTGTGCGGGCTACTTTTCCAAGTCTGGAAATTTGTTAAATGAATTTGCCACTGTAAATGTTTCCGCCTGTACAGATGAGTAGTAAAATCTGGAGAGGTTGGGGGAAGGAGAGTGGATGTTAATGCGACTGTGGGAAAATAATGTGAATGAAGGTTGTAAGTTTAGATGGTTGAACGTTGGCACAGACGCGGTGGGCCAAAGGGCCTGTTTCTGTATTGCATCTCTCTATGACTCCATAACTCCATAATCAACATGTTTTCCAATCAGGAAGATCACATCTTACTGAGCTTATCGGATGTGACCTTTATGTCTAGAAGCAATGTTGAGTATTTCCAGTGAACCTTTCAATCTCCCACCATTGTTAAAAACCACAACATCTCTTCCTCTTGATGAACACGGAGGGATAGGCCTGCATTTCCTTTCCTCTTTTCTCTTCCTTTATTAGAAATAGATTCTCATTTACTCCTTGCAATTTAAAGTGAGATCATTGCATTTAATCTATGGTCTGTATTTGAACCATGCACTGGCTTAAGGGGGAAGCTTTATCACAAGAACACACATACAGACTGTCCCTGGGTTATGAACACCCAACTTTCAGATGGACTATCCATCAAACTTCTATAAAACTATTAAATTCAAAAAAGCCGACATATGTTCCTTCCTACAATGGCAGAACTAGTTGCTTCTCTTCATCCACTTGTACAAAATGTTCTTTCCTATCAGTCTGATGTGTTTTTGATGTTATTCATTACAATACTATGGAGATATGATAACCGTATTCTGTGTATTTTCATGTATTTCAGACTGAGGAACACAATCGACTTAAGGATGTCTGTAAAAATTGAACCCCCGTTTGTTACCCGGTGATGGCCTGTAATGGCCGCACTTTCAAACTGTGCCCACTCACAAACTTCTGTATTACCTCAGCAGTTGCTTTTTGATTTATCTGAATATTTGCTGATGACTGCTTTTAATCCAATTAGGAAACATCAAATAAGTTGTTTATTTTCCTTGTTTTTAAAAGCTGCAGGTTTATGTGCCTAATAGTTTAATAGATTAGATTTTACTTGCTGACAGCGGAAATGTTGCAAATTGAGCAGTTTTCGCAGCCTTTAGCAATTTAATCGCCAAATAATCACACTGAGTTTCATCTAATGCACGTTTTGATTTCTGCACTTATACTGTAAGTGAACATGAGAGCTGGTTTGTGTTGCTACAGAGCATAGAAACCAATTACCCCAAACCATGTTTTCAATTTTAAAGTAATTTTTGGTAGCATTGATTTTCCGAAGAATGCCATGGACATTGTTCAAAATACCTGTAATTGAAAAGACAAGTGAGAATTAAAACATTGAGCGCACTGCAGAACATGTCGGCATTGCAGGATTCGATTGTCCGTACACATCAAAATACTCTCATGCAAAGATACTTTAGAGATTTAATTACAACATGAGATGAAGACGAACAAAGATTAACTTATTTTCTCCAAATAACTCCCCGCAATTCATGACATTAAAACTGGATTTTTTTTGTTTTCCGTTATACCAACTAAAAACAAATTTCCATTAATCTTATCAGAACTACAAGCTACTAATTTAAAAAGCGTCTTGAGAAAGGGATATGTTTTATGTTAGCTGTGATAGAAGTGACGGTCAAGGCTGCATTATAAATACGTAAACATTGTTCCGTTGTGCATCAATCAGTTGCTTATTCTTAAAAGACATTGTCTTATATGTCTATATGTGTGCCTACCTATTGAAGAGACACTTACATTACAGCTGAATTTATGCAGTATAGTACCAGAATTCTCTGCATGAGAGATTGACCAAACAAATGTAAGTTAATCTACAGAAATGTGGATGTTGATCTTAAAACTGACAGTAAAACAAGGTCCAGATGAAGCGTGAATAGAAATCTCACCAGTGGCTAGACGTTGAAGAGGAACGTTATGGAGGTGTAAGCAGGTGGGATTGATAAATGAGATGGTTGGGGATTGGTAGCTGTTGTCAGGGAAAAATAGTGTGATCTGTCTGAATTAGAGTCATAGAGTCATAGGGTGATACAGCATGGAAACAGGCCCTTTGGCCCAATTTGCCCACACCGCCCACCATGTCCCAGCTACACTAGTCCCACCTGCCCGTGTTTGGCCCATATCCCTCCAAACCTGCCCTATCCATGTGCCTGTCTAACTGTTTCTAAAACGTTGGGATAGTCCCTACCTCAACTACCTCCTCTGGCTGCTTGTTCCTTACACCCACAATCCTTTGTGTGAAAAAGTTACCCCTCAGATGCCCATTAAATCTTTTCCCTTTCACCTTAAACCTATGTCTTCTGGTCCTCGATTCACCTACTCTGAGCAAGAGACACTGTGCATCTGCCTGATCTATTCCCATCATGATTTTATACACCTCTATAAGATCACTCTTCATTCCCCTGTGCTCCAAAGAATAGAGTTGCAGCCTTCTCAACCTCTCCCTATAGCTCAGACCCTCTAGTCCTGGAAACATCCTTGTAAATCCTCACTGTACCCTTTCCAGCTTGATTAACAATGGCATTGGCAATGGTGAGATAGATATACTCAGTAATACAGAACAGTATTTGCCAGAGAACTGCAAACAGTTGTGTAACATATGTGTCACATGGAATGTGGTTGGGAACCACCCAAGCAACTAAATCACTTTAAGGAATACATCTTGTGACCAACATCTTTGCACTGTAGCATCAATGTACAACGTGGGATGTTCCAGGGCATCTATCTTCGGAGGTTGGAGATGCGATTAGCTTATTGTTTTATTTAATAAACCACCTTTATTAACAAACTATTTTTCAGTATATTAGAGAGAATTATGCCGAGACATGGTGCCAGAAGTACTGGTCGATGTATCTATTGTATTCCTGATGTCTTCTCATAGATTTCTGCTCATCCAGTCCAGCAGATTAGGCAGACAAAACGACAGATCATGGGCGGTACACAAAAATGCTGGAGAAGCTCAGCGGGTGCAGCAGCATCTATGGAGCGAAGGAGATAGGCAATGTTTCGGGCCGAAACCCTTTTGTGTACCTTCGATTTTCCAGCATCTGCAGTTCCTTCTTAAACACGACAGATCATGGGCAGTGAGCGGGATGGAATAGAGGTGGAAACATAGAAACATAGAAAATAGGTGCAGGAGTAGGCCATTCGGCCCTTCGAGCCTGCACCGCCATTCAATATGATCATGGCTGATCATCCAACTCAGTATCCTGTACCTGCCTTCTCTCCATACCCCCTGATCCCTTTAGCCACAAGGGCCACATCTAACTCCCTCTTAAATATAGCCAACGAACTGGCCTCAACTACCTTCTGTGGCAGAGAATTCCACAGATTCACCACTCTCTGTGTGAAAAATGTTTTCCTCATCTCGGTCCTAAAAGATTTCCCCCTTATCCTTAAACTGTGACCCCTTGTTCTGGACTTCCCCAACATCGGGAACAATCTTCCTGCATCTAGCCTGTCCAACCCCTTAAGAATTTTGTAAGTTTCTATAAGATCCCCCCTCAATCTTCTAAATTCTAGCGAGTACAAACCGAGTCTATCCAGAGTCGAACTAGATGTCATCAGAATTAATATGGATCCTAACATGTCGCTGAGAACAGCAAGCTGATGAGTGATGATATCCTTATTGTTCTTTCAGCTGCCTCTTAGTCTCATGGTTTATGCATTAAAACAACTGTTTAGAGAGCTATCCTGGGGGCTTGACGAGCACAGTAGCAATGCCACTAGTTCTCACTCGACCAGAGAACACGGAAGCCAGCACAGTGAGCACATTAATGGCTACTTTCCAGCAGGATAGATGGCACAAGGTTACTTCATTACTGAGTCGCAGTTTGCTTCAGGGCCTCTGAGCCGAACACCGGGAGCTCAAAGGAGAGGAGGCGGAACAAGAATGAAAGCATTATGGTAACGTACAGATGAGTGGCTGCAAGGAGTCAGAGGAAAAGTTGAGCATCATTTTTAATGATTCGTATGAATGTCTCAGTCTTTGAGAAAGTTGCTTAGGATGCAAAAATGTTGGGCAAGAGAACAGAAATTCACCCTCCAGCATGCATGGGAACTTATGTAGATAGACACAAAATGCTGGAGTAACTCAGCGGGTCACGCAGCATCTCTGGAGAAAAGGAATAGTTGACACTTCAGGTCGAATCCCTACTTCATAATGAGGAACAGATGTCACCTATTCCTTTTTTCCAGAGCTGCTGCCTGACCCGCTGAGTTACTCCCACATTTTAGGCCTATCTTGGGCGTAAACCAGCATCTGCAGTTCCTTCCTACACATGTAACATGTGCATTGAGCTCTTCCTCCAAAATGTTATTGGCTTCAATGGAGACATGCCTAATGTATACTGCACTGAGATGAATTTCTTCTAAGATAATTGCAGAAGCAGGAGATGGTAAATGATCTAGTGTGGGACTGCCCACATTCCTTCTCTGCTTTGCTCCATCATGGCAGGGTACGATCTATTGCCCAGTTGGCATACCAGGCCACCCAGTCCAAATGAGATCAGCGTAGTTGACTTGGCCATTGATGGAGGCAGAAAGGTTTGAGGGTGGAGATGACCCTGAATGCCAGTTTCAGTGCAGGTTAACAGGAGGAGCCCATGCTAATGTATGGGACAGCACACCTCATGCGATGCATTTCCAACTTGCGAGCTGTTCAGGTTACGAACAACTCAAGGAATGTAACACAGCCGCAACCTGGGGGCAACCTGTAATTGATTGCTGTACCTGAATGGTGGCTTTCATCTCCTGGTATAACATAATTTATTGCATTATCGTTTATTGTACATTTACTTGTTGTGTCGTTGTGTTAATACGCCTGTAAAGCTGCAACAAGTATGAACGTAAGTGTTCCGCTCCTGGTGCATGTGAAATTAAACAATCATGACTCTTGACCTAGGTCCCTTCAAACAACAACACTTCCTAATCTCTTGCCATTTTATAAAATACTAGACTAAGTGGGACCCATTGGGTCCCAGCATCACACGGGAGGGCTGGTCACCAACGCAATATTCCACCTCTCCACCAATTCAAATATTGCTCGCAAGTGTGTGGGGGGGTGGGGGGGGGGGGGCTTTCTGTTGTGCTAGTATGGGTGTTGCGGGCCGAATGTGCTGGTTTCCAGAGGGCTAGTATAGACATTGTGGGCCGAATGGATTCTTGGGTTGGCAGCCAAATGTTGCAACGATTTTAAAAGCCAAGCCGAGGCAAACAATTGGGCAGCAGCCACCCAACAACCAAAATTATTTTGTGAACACAAACTTGTTAAAAAGATAAGGCAAACTATTGGGCAGCAGCCACCCGACAACCAATCAAAGTAGTCTTTTAATCCCTACAGCGAGAGTACACCACACACACACACACACACCTCGAGAGCACTAAAACCAGGGTGGTCTGGAAACCCCGTGGCAGTCCAACGCCCCTGTCCCTCAATCGGCGAGGGGATGATCCAAGGAGTGGCCTACGCCCCAGGGACCACCACAAGGCAAACAATTGGGCAGCAGCCACCCGACAACCAAAATTCATTTTGCGAACACAAACTTGTTTAAAAGGTGAGGCAAACAATTGGGCAGCAGCCACACGACAACCAAAATTCATTTTGTGAACACAAACTTGTTTAAAAGGCGTGGCAAACAATTGGGCAACAGCCACCTTACAGCCGCATCGAGGTGACACACCGTGGAATAGACGTGCGGTCAGTGTTATTCGCAGCTCAGAGAGCCGTGAACCTCCCGCTTCCTGGGTCTGGCAGAGACTGAGTGAGGGACTACACTTCCGGGTTTTATAGTCCTGCCCCCCTGCCGCCAGCGGGGGCAGCAGAGAGAATGGGGATTTTTTTTTTAACATTAATATCTCTCTGATTTTTCATCGATGGGAAAAATCCTCTGGTCCCGGAAGGCGGAGGGGGGCTCTGAGGGAGGTGGCCAAAAATGACGGCCGTAGGTGGCGGCGTTCCCTCGGAAATCACACCAAAGCGAGCCAAAACGGTCAAGATCAGACTTTTAGTAATATAGATAAGAGGACTGGACAAGCTAGATGCAGGAAAAATGTTCCAAATGTTGAGCGAGTCCAGAACCAGGGGCCACACAAACTTTTTCACCCAGAGAGTTGTGAATTGTAAGGGCTTTGTATACGAATAAGAGGAGCTTGAAGTTGATTCTGTACCATATTGGGAGCCAGTGGAGAGAGGCCAGAATTGGGGTGATGTGGTCCCTTTTACGGGTACCCGTCAGAAGTCTCGCTGCGGCATTTTGAACCAATTGCAGGCGGGACAGGGATGATTGGCTGATGCCAGTGTATAGAGAGTTGCAGTAGTCAAGGCGGGAGGAGATGAATGCGTGGATGATATTTTCAAAGTCGTCGAATTGGAGGAATGGTTTGATTTTAGCTATGGTACGAAGCTGGAAGAAACCAGCTTTTACCACAGAGTTGACTTGCTTGTCAAACATTAATGTGGTGTCAAATATCATGCCAAGGTTTTTGACTAAGGAGGTTAGGCTTTCAAGGCTGCCTGTTATCGTTTTGATAGAGTCGGAGGAGCCGAGTAGGATGACCTCACACTTGCTCTCGTTTAGTTGGAGGAAGTTCTGAGCCATCCAACATTTTATGTCCTCGAGGCAGTGCATGAGGCTGATTAAATTGGACCGGTTGTTGGGTTTCAGGGGGAGATAGAGCTGTGTGTCATCAGCATAACAGTGGAAAGAAATCCCATGCCTTTGAATGACTTGGCCGAGGTGGAGCATGTACAGAGAGAAGAGAATGGGGCCAAGGCTGACTCTCGTAAAGGCAACAGGCTCGGTGGCTAGAGTATAGATTGGCTGGAAATACTCTGTCATTCGAGATTGCATTGTTTGAGCAAATTGACTATGAACCTGCGTACGTTGTGTGGTACGCACCAACACTGATTGATCCGAACAAAGCGTACTTAAATTTGCAGAACCAAAGGCCTAAATACAGGATTTCATATTGAGGTTCTGACTGTACGGTAGAATTAGAATTCTGTGTATATAGAACTTCGTAGTTTGTATAGCGTGTTTGAGATTGATTCCGAATAGCGGCTGATCAACAGTGAATAGTAACCCTCTGATCGATTGTTGATTAGTACCTGATAGCGAAAAGTAACTGAGAGAAGGGGACCTGTTTATTTGGTGAAAAATACCCGGAAGGGAACAATACCCCTAATTCTGAGAACTTAGGGGTAACTCGGCTTGTACTCGCTAGAATTTAGAAGATGGAGGGGGGATCTTATAGAAACTTACAAAATTCTTAAGGGGTTGGACAGGCTAGATGCAGGAAGATTGTTCCCGATGTTGGGGAAGTCCAGAACAAGGGGTCACAGTTTAAGGATAAAGGGGAAATCCTTTAGGACCGAGATGAGAAAAATATTTTCACACAGAGAGTGGTGAATCTATGGAGCTCTCTGCCACACATGGTAGTTGAGGCCAGTTCATTGGCTATTAGGGATCAGGGGGTATGGAGAGAAGGCAGGTACGGGATACTGAGTTTGATGATCAGCCATGATCATATTGAATGGCGGTGCAGGCTCGAAGGGCCGAATGGCCTACTCCTGCACCTATTTTCTATGTTTCTATGTTATAGTGGAGGGATAGAGGTCCCCCAATAGAAGTCTAGTCTTAGCAGGAGGAAAGTATCTGAAGGAGGAAACGTAGTCAATTAAGAAGTAGTACCCCTCAGCAAAGAGTACCCTAGGAAGGGGAAAATCTTCGGTATTAGAGGAAGAGCTTCACTGGTTGAGAACAGTGTGACGCGGAATTGAAATTAAGTGTTTGTGAATTGTGCGCTAGCATGTAAAATTATATTGTAAATTTCCAGTATAGTCTTTTTTTGGTATCTTTATCGGATACAAACTGTATAAATACCTTGTGTATGTAAAATATATTTAGAGTGGGTTAAGATCGCGAACCGCTACTTGTATTGACTGTTTGGGTGCTTAAGGATTTTGGGTGTTGAATAATTGGGGTAAAAGTGCGTTTAAATTGAATAGATGGGATTTGTTTAAATCGGGATTGTATTGTTAGAGTCCGATTCGTGGTGGTTCGATCAGGGTTCGTATTCTTTTGATCGCTGTGTCAGGGAGGAATCGTTCCGTTGACCGAGTACGCCACGAGGAGGATTTATTAGAGTGTGTGATTCATCGTCATAATAAGTGGATGCTTGTAGTTTATATTGGGGTGTGTCTTGGTCTACTTGTAATTGGGGGAATAGTTTCTTGTTTGATAATAGTTTTGCTTGTGTGGTTCGGGTTTATTTGTCTTTGTGAACTTAAAGTGTTCTGAGTGGGAGAGATTGCTGCTGCAAGATTTAAATATTAAGAGCCTTAGTTTGGGAGACTGGAAACTCTTTGTTTCCAGGTTGAAAATTGAATGGGTGATTGTGAATGAGATCAAGTTGATAAGAGACGCGATTGAAGGATAATTGAGTATAACAATTGTAGAGCGATTGAGTAGAGTGATCGAACTGAGCGATAGAATAAGAACGATTGACTAGCGGTTAGACGTTGGCTATTGTGTGAAAGTGATCTCAGTTGCCTTGGAGACTGAAAGAGAGGAGTGAGTGTAGAGGAGGTGTGAGTGCCTTGAAACTTATCTGTATTGTGTCTATTGTGCAGGAGGATGGGAAATAGTCTAGAGAAGGACCTAACAAATATTTCCGGAAGCCCATTGAGAATAATCTGTGATAAGATTCAGGTAGGATGTGTAGCCATTATCTCCATCCAGGTAGCTCCACAGGGACAAAGATCAACAACGAAGAAGAAATGATACTGTCCTGTCCCTGTAATATACCATCTGGGAGAGGCCAACAAACAAAGGAGGCTGCTCCTCGGTATTCCTACTCCTTTGAAACTAACATCGAGGAAGAAGAAGAAGATACCTACCCTAGTGCCCAACTTTAACATAACATAACATAAATATTTGACACCAGTGAAGGGAAAAGAAGAGAACAACATCTGAGACTCTCTAAAGAAATACAAACAACCTCTGAAGACCATTGAGCCAAGCACTAATTAGAACAAATTGGATTTGAAAATGAATACTCCTCTGTGGTTCGGGGACACCTACTCTGCGCCTAAATTCTAGTCATTAGAAATAAATCGACTACATTCTGAATTTGATCCCTAAATTGTATGGTGATGAATTGGAAGGACTTTAAAGCTTGAGATTTGGAGCTGACTTATGAGATCTGGCTTAAGAGTATTTAAAATCTGATTATTAAATTGGTATTTTTATTGTCTTATCCCCAGACAGGCAGCCAAAGATGGGAAGGATTATTCAAAGAACATCAGGGAAGGCTGGAACTTGGGAAACATAGAAACATAGAAAATAGGTGCAGGAGTAGGCCATTCGGCCCTTCGAGCCTGCACCGCCATTCAATATGATCATGGCTGATCATCCAACTCAGTATCCTGTACCTGCCTTCTCTCCATACCCCCGATCCCTTTAGCCACAAGGGCCACATCTAACTCCCTCTTAAATATAGCCAATGAACTGGCCTCAACTACCTTCTGTGGCAGAGAATTCCAGAGATTCACCACTCTTTGTGTGAAAAATGTTTTCCTCATCTCGGTCCTAAAAGATTTCCCCCTTATCCTTAAACTGTGACCCCTTGTTCTGGACTTCCCCAACATTGGGAACAATCTTCCTGCATCTAGCCTGTCCAACCCCTTAAGAATTTTGTAAGTTTCTATAAGATCCCCCCCCCCCCAATCTTCTAAATTCTAGCGAGTATAAACTGAGTCTATCCAGTCTGGAAGATCTGGTAACATGAAAGAGTTATTCAGGGAACATGAGAGTTGGCATTGAAATAGTAAGAAAGAGGAAATGTGAATAGCAGAACTCCCCTTCGAGAAACTAAAGTTAACATACTAAAAAAGAGTTACTCAGTGGTAAGAGGAAACTAGTTACAAGGAGGAACCGCTCTTGTCTGGGAGCCTATTCAACATACCAAGGAAGAGGTACTGGAGGAGAAGTCTTAGTGAATTAGAAGGACTAAGGGAATGGGTACTTGCGTCAGAGTCGATGTACTGTATTTGACCGGTGGATCTAAATTTGTCTAACCCTTAATAGTAAAGTGGCTCCTATTATCAAGGCGTAAAGAAATTGTCCCTAGATTTGGCATTCTTAATTGGCTTTATAATAAAATTGACAACATATGGAACCTGATTGATTAAATTTGAACAGCTGGCAATTCCACAGGAATTGGATGGAATTGTGTTATTGACCACAAGCTATGGAATGAGAAGGGTGAGACGAACCCTGAAACTCAAAATATTAAATTGAAGGCTGAGACTGAATTTGGTTGAATTGAAACATTCATCATGGTTTGCTTTAAATAAGAGTCACGCCTGTAGGGAAATCTGGACTGAACCCAGCTGAAATTTATATGAGAAACTAAATTTCTCGTTTCTAAGCTTCCCCCCCCCAGTCTAGTTTCAGTAAAAACACTGAATCAACCACTTGAAACAACTAAATTTTATTTTAACAAAAGTGCGTCACAGTTCAACTACTGTACCCATCCCACCGCAGGTTCGATCCTCGTATCTGCCTGTTCGAGCCCTCAAGGCCTCGCTCAGACAGAGACACTCCAGAATTTCACGCAGTCCCATGCGCTCTCCCAGAAGATCGATGCTGGACTTCGTAGTAGCGGACTTTTATATGTCCCGGGACCTCAAGGGGCGGAACCACATGGGAGTAGTCTCTTAATAATCTAATTACAGATATCGATTAACCCCATACATAATATTGAATTGAATTGAATTGAATCCTTTATTTGTCATTGAGACCTTTCGGTCTGAACGAAATGTCGTTGCCTGCAGCCATACATGTAATAATAAACAACACACAATAAACACAAATTAACATCCCACAGTGAGTTCACCAAGCACCTCCTCACTGTGATGGAGGCAAAAGTCTTAGGGTTACTGTCTCTTCCCTCCTCTTCTCCCTCTGCATTGAGGCGATACCCCACCGGGCGATGGTAAATCAGTCCCACAGTTCAAGCTCCGCGGCCCGGGGGTGGTCGAAGCTGCCGCCCTCCAGTCCAGCGGACGCAGCTGTTGCCACGGGAGCTCCGGAAAACATACACCAGCCTGTGACCTGTGAGCTCCCGACGATGTCGTCCACTGGCCCGCGGCCGAGCCACGGATTCAGGTAGTCGCCGCCAGAACGCCGCCTCAGCCACCGGAGCACCGTCTCTGCCCCGCACCAGGCTGCCCACACAGGAGCGTCTCAGCCCTGCACCGGGCCGCCCACACGGGAGCGCCTTCCAGCCGGGAGCCGGGCTGCCCCCACGGGAGCACCTTCCAGCCCCGCACCGGGCTGCCCCCACGGGAGCGTCTCAGCGCCGCACCGGGCTGCCCCCACGGGAGCGCCTTCCAGCCCCACACCGGGCCGCCCTCACGGGAGCGTTTCAGCGCCGCACCGGGCTGCCCCCACGGGAGCGCCTTCCAGCGCCGCACCGGGCCACCCACACGGGAGCATTTCAGCGCCGCACCGGGCCGCCCACACAGGAGCGCCTTCTAGCCAGGAGCCGGGTCGCCCTCACGGGAGTGTCTCAGCCCCGCGCCATCCACCCTCACTGGAGCGCCGAGTCGTGCCACTGCCCGAACGCCGCCGCAGCTCGAAGACGGCCAGCCTCGCGTTGGTAAGTCCTGGCTGGCTCTACCTCCGGAGCCTCGAGGTCGGTCGCAGGTTGGAGGCCGCCAGCTCCGCCATTAGGCCTCAGCGCAGACGGGGGAAGAGAAGGGGGATACGACAAGAAAGTCGCATTCCCCCGAAGGGAGAGACAGAAAGCCCTGTTTCAGCCCCCGCCCCACACATAACACAACCTAATAACCAAAAGTTTAACTGAACAAGACAAATAAAAACAGCACAAAAAAAGTAAAAACAGACAGACTGCAGGCGAGCCGCAGCCGTTTCACAGCGCCGCCACTTCCGGAATAGACATTTCCCTAACCCAATAATACAACAGTTTATACATTGTATAAGAAAGAAAGCTCTCGAAGGAAGTTAACAAGAACAAACATTGAAACATGTGCCCTGAGACTCATACAATTTCTCCAAGGTCCAACAGTTCAACCAATCATCAATTAACAGGATGACCAGCTTTCAACATTATTTATACAGTTCACAATACTTTTGCAGTGACCCAATAGAAATTATGCATTTAAGGTTAGCTCGCAAAACCGCTATACATGTTACCAATTTAAGAGAAACACGGAGAACACCTGGACGCCTTACCATCCTGCATATCAGTCTGAGCCGAGACTGGCTGGCGCCAATCAAAGACTGTAAAGTTCAGCTGACAATGGTTAAGCAATTCTGATAAGTGCAAGGATCCTCCATTTTATGGTGTCTTTAATTTAGCCAATATTAACAAAACCATCATCAGATATACATTAAAGAACATCATGTGAATATGGAGAGGGCTGATTAGTGTTGATCCTAGGATAGTAAAGATTATATTATAGAACAGAATAGTGATAGTGAAATAGAAGAAGGGCTTGTGACTGACAGAATAGGAATAGTACAGTGGAATGTACGGGAAAGCATTAGTGCATGAATGGTAACTTGCTTTGTCCCAAGTTTTTCAGGAATTATAGGTTATAGGTTCAACCATGGAAAGGGAATGGAAGGATCAACAACTACAGATGGAGAGAATTCACGCCCACGAAAACTCGGGAGGTGAACTCATCTGACGGAAATTGTGAAGCTACGCCCACGAAAACTCGGGAAGCTTGATAAGATTCTGGGAAGAAACATCATCATCTTGTTGTTGTTAATAGATTGAAAATGTAATAATATGTATATCTGATTATCTGATTATTTTGTTACCATAAATGATGGTTTATCATATATGATAAAAGGAAGGAATGTTAATCCTGGCTAAATTGGAGCAGCCAGGACATTAAAACTGAGTAAAGGCTGGTGTGCTGCTAGGCCATTTTGGTCATTAAATGTGCCTTTGCAGAACTGGGACAAGCTGCTGAATGGTGCCAGTTTATCTGTGGCCTAGATAAGAGCTGCAGAGAAAGAATGGGACATCTGCCGAGTCTTACAATAAGGTGTAAAATGCATGGAACTGATTGGGTCAATGCAAACTAAATATACATGGGGTAAATAATGTTGCAAAGCCTTATTTGGATAGTTGTTGATTGGTTGAAATGTTCAGCTTTGTCTGGGTTGTCTGAATCCCAGGGCACATGTTGCATAATTCATCTGTGTTAACTTCCATTTTGAAGCCTTGCCAGATATAATATATTACTTTTAAAGGTTCAAAGGTTCAAAGGTTGATTTATTGTCACATACACCTAGATGTAGTGAAATTCCTTTTGCCAATGCAGCACATGAAAAAGAATGCAAACATAACAATAATAAATAGCTTTAACATAAAAACATCCCCCCACAATGGTTCCCATTATGGGGGAAGGCACAAAGTCCAGTCCCATCCCCAATGTCCACCCATAGTCGGGCCTATTGAGGCCTCCACAGTTGCCTCTACGGAGGCCCGATGTTCCAGGCCGTCCTCGCCGGGTGATGATGTTCCGGTGTCGGGAGAGTCCTCACAGCGGCATGGGAACCCTGGAACGGCCGCCTCCGTACTCGAGACCGTGGCTTCCGGAGCCGACAAGGCCGCGCCGAATGAAGCTCAACTGGCGATCTCGTCGCGAGATCCCAGGCTCCCGATGTAAAGTTCAGCGCCGCCGCCCGCAGCTCCGCGATGTTTTTAACGCCGGTCCCAGCTCACCGGAGTTCCAGCGCGGCGACCCAGGCAAGGCACCCGCCCGCAGCCCGCAATGGCGCGCTCCACCAGCGCTGCAACCGCCGTCCTCAAACACCAGCAGCTCCTCCGCCGCCGATGCCGGTGCCGCCGATGGCCCGTGGCCTATTTGAGGCTCCGGGCGTCCCCCCTCCGCTCCTCGGACCCGCAGCTCCGCAGAGCCGCCGGCTCGCCAATGCTCCGGGCGTCCCCCCTCAGGATGCCGCTCCAGTCCGCTTTTAGTCCGCGGAAGGACGGGTCGAAGTGCAGCCCGGAGAAAAGCCTGCACTCATCCGACCAGGTAGGGACCCTGAAAATTAGTTTCCCCCCTCCCCCCCCCCCCCCCCCCCTCCCCCACACATAAAAAAGCTAGAACTCCTTAAAAACAAAACACTAAACTAACTAAAAATAAGAAAAAAGAAATGAAAAACAGACAGCTGCAGGCTAGGCAGCCATACCCCCTACAGGTCGGCGCCAGATACTGTGTTATTGGGTTAGGGAACTGTCTATCATGTACTGCGTTAATCGATATCCGTTATTGGGCTGTATAGAGATGCCCCCATGTGGTTCGGCCCCTCAAGGTTCAGGGACCTATAAAAGGTAGCTCCCACGAGGTCCGATGTCTTCTTCTTCTTGCATATGGCGTGCACAGCCTAAAGTTGTAGGACAACTTGTTATATTTGATCTTATTTGATTGTGCATGCTGGGTTGATTGCATTCGTCGAAACAGGGCGGACCACGTGAAGGTTGCAATCTTCCACCCCCGGGTCCGATGTCGATCTTCTGGAAGAACGCTTGGGACTGGGTGACCTTTTGGAGTGTCTCTGCTTGCACGACGCTAGAAGGGCTTGGCCCAGCAGATACAAGGATAAAACCCGTGGTGGTTAGGTATTGTATAGGGGAGTTGTGTTGTGGTACCCAAAATAAAGTTTAGTTGTTCAAGTGCTTGATTCAGTATTTTATTGACTGAAACTAGGCTGGGGGAGCTTAGAACGAGCTATTTACACATTGATGGATAGTGCAACCAGTAACAGACCAGAGATGAGAACCTCAATCATCGCAAGAGAACTGAGACGATGCCAGATTGACATAGCTGCCCTTTCTGAAACCCATAGGCAGACAAAGGACTACTGAAGGAGGAGAAGGATGGCTACACTTTTTTCTGGAAAGGAAAATCTGCTGATGAGCCCAGGATCCATGGTGTTGGGTTTGCCATCAGGAACCACTCATCAGCCACCTCTCTGAACTTCCTGTGGGATTCAGTGAGCATCTCGTGACCATCCGTCTGGTGCTTGCCAACAACCAGATGGCAACAGATGTGAGTACCTACTTTAGACTCTGAAGAGGAAGTAAAATAGACCTTCTACACCTGCTTGGATGAGACACTGTCTACAATCCCCAGGAGGGATAAGATTATTCTCCTAGGAGACTTCAATGCCAGGGTCGGCCAGGACCAACACCTCTGGAAGGGTACCATAGGAAAGGAAGTCATCAGTAACATCAACCCCAATGGAGCTCTGCTTCTCAGCAAATGTGCTCAGCACGACCTCACCCACTTAAGGCATCTTGGAGACACCCCCGATCCAAACAGTGGCATCTCATTGATGATGTCATTGTACGAGCCAGGGACCGCCGTGACGTGAACATCACATGATCGATGCAGTTGACTGCTGGACAGATCATCACCTCATCTACTCCATGATGTCCTGCAAACTCAAGAGGAAGAGGAGGATTCAAAAGAAGCAGATCCGGCCAAGGCTGAACCTTGAAAGCCCGGAGGAAACTTCCACCCAGCAGCGACTTCAGGCTTCTCTTGGGGAAAGCCTCCAACAGGAATATCCTGATGACATCGAAGAGCACTGGAGCCGGCTCAAGTCCACCATCCTTGATACCTGTATAAACATCCTTGGGTGCAAGTCCAGAAAACACCAGGACTGGTTTGAAGAGAACAACACAGGGATAGAACAGCTCATCTCCAAGAACAGGAAAGCCTTTCTTGCCTGGCAAAATGATGTAACCTGCAAGGCCAAAAGAGCGGCTCACTCCAGAGCCAAGCAGGATGTCCAGAGCCGGGTGAGGGAGCTTAAGAACTCTTGGTGGACAGAAAAGGCTCTGGAAATCCAGAGACTGGCAGACTCGGGTGACACCAGAGGCTTCTTCAGCGCTACTAAAGCCATCTATGGTCAAAGCTACGCAGGCTTAAACCCCCTGCGCTCAAAGGACGGACAAGAACTGCTGAAGGATAATGAGTCCATTAACGCCCGATTGAAGGAGCACTTCCAGGAACTCCTCAACCGTGACAGCACAACTGAACCAGACATTACCCAGCGCATCCCCCAGAGTCCCATCAGAGAAGACATGGAAGAACCTCCCATTTTGACAGAGGTTCAAGGTGCCATCAAGAGCCTTAAGAACAACAAGGCCACTGGTCCAGATGGGATCCCAGCTGAGATCTTAAAGGAAGGTGGACCTACTCCTCAAGGTCTGGGAAAAAGAAAAACTTCCCTCAGAACTCAGGGATGCACCAATAGTGACCATTTTCAAGAAGGGGGACAAGGGTGAATGTGGAAACTACAGGGGCATCTCGCTCCTGTCAACAACAGGCAAATTCCTTGCTCGTATTCTCGCAAACCGACTTCTACCACTGTCTGAGGAGGTACTCCCAGAATAACAATGTGACTTCCGCCCATCCAGAGGTACAGCAGACATAGTATTCACAGCATGCCAACTCCAGGAAAAATGCCGTGTACAAAGGCAGCCTTTGTACATGGACTTCATAGACCTGACAAAGGCTTTTGACTCGATAGACCACCAGGCTCTTTGGAGCATACTATCAAGGTACGGTTGTCACGACAAGTACATCTGAATATTGAGGTGTCTACATGATTGCATGTCGGTCACAGTGCTTAACAACTGCGGCTCTGAGTCCGAGCCCTTCACCGTGGAGACGTGGGTCAAACAGCAATGCATTATCGCACCCACCCTGTTTGTCATCTTCATTGCTGCCATACTTCACCTCATTGGTGAAGAGCTGCCACAGGGGATCCCAATCCTCTACAGAACTGACGGTGGGCTCATCAACCTTAATAGGTTGAAGGCCAAAAGCAAAGTCAGTAACATCGCCATCATGGAGCTTCAGTACACGGACGACTGCGCCATTGCAGCACACTCCGCAGAAGGCCTCCAGGGCATCCTGAATGCCTTTGCCAAGGCAAACAGAGCCATGGGCCTAGCCTTAAACATCAAGAACACCCAGGTCCTACATCAACCCCCACCCAACTAGCCGTCTACCCAGCCCACTTTAAAAGTGGACGACACCACTCTTGAAAACATTGACCAATTCCCCTACCTTGGCAGCATTCTTTCCTCAAAAGCTGACACCAACTCTGAAGTCAACCATCATCTGAGTTGTGCCAGCAGAGTCTATGCCAGACTCAGGAAAAGAGTCTTTGAAGACCGAGATCTAAAGGCTCAAACAAAACTGCTGGTCTACGGAGTCATTGTCCTCCCCACCCTGTTGTGTGGAGCTGAGTCATGGACCACCTACAGCAGGCACCTGAGTGCCCTGGAACAATACCATCAAATATCCTTATGAAAGATTCTGAAGATCAGCTGGGAGGACAAGCGCACCAACATCAGCGTTTTGGAGGAAGCCAACATGACCGGCATCACCACCACAATAATGCAGCACCAACTTCGATGGACTGGCCATGTCATCCGCATGTCCAACACACGTCTCCCTAAACAAATCCTGTAATCCCAAATGAAGGAAGGTCAGCGAGTCCACCGGCGGGCCAAAGCAACGCTTCAAGGACAACATCAAGAACAGTTTGAAGAAATTCCACATCACCTCAAGCAACTGGGAGCACATTGCACTGGACAGGCGCTCCTGGAGGAAATCCGTGCAGGAAGGAGCTGCACTTCATGAAACGGAGCTACGCCATGTCGCAGAGACAAAGCGACAGCAACGTAAGGAGAGAGAGAAGGCGGCCTGACGACTACCAACCACCGGCAGTCTCCACTACCCACGTTGCACCAAGGTGTATGGATTGCGGATCAGCCTCTAGACATCTGCAGACCCACAAGTAGACAACCCTATGGAGAGGACATTCATACTCGTTTCGAGTGACTGCCGATGAATGAGTTGAGTCATACAAGATGTAAACAGGCTCTTCAGCCCAAAATGCCCACACTGACCAACATGCTCCATCTACACTTGTCACACCTGCCTGCATTTGGCCCATAACCCTCAGAATCCATGTACTATTCCAAATGTTTTTTAATGTTGCGATAGTACCTACCTCAACTATCTCTTCTGACAGCTTGTTCCATATATCTATCACCTTTTGTGTAATAAAGTTGCTCCTCAGGTTCCTATTAAATTCTTCTCCTCACGGGGTGTTTTTGAGCAGAATTTCTAGGGCTAGATAAACCTATGTCCTCTGGTTCTTGATTTGCCTACACTGGGTAAAAGACTGTGCATCTAATCTAACCTATCTAATCCTCTTATCCACATCTATAAAATCACCCATCCTCCTGCACTCCAAAGAGTCCTAGCCTACTCAGCCTCTCCCTGTAACTTGCGCCCTGGCAACATCCTGGTGTGTTGCTCATTAGTGAAGCAAGTGCACCTTCCCCATCCTGGCAATGACCAACAGTTTTAAAGCATACATTACAGGATTGGCAGAATTACAGAATATAATAACACTAACCGCTGATTGTTCTTCATAATAGGATGATTGGGTGGATATTTCATGGTATCCAGAATAACCATATAGAGATATAAGAATTTACATAAACAACTCAACCAAACCAACTGTGGTGCTTTATCTCTGGAACATAACTATTTCAGTAATATTGTTTGTATCCTTTTATTTACCTTTCATTTAAAGATTCACCTAATCCATTCCTTCTTCAAATTGAGAGTCAGGGGAGAGGGAGACTAGAGATATGGAATGATATGGTGTGAAAACGACAGATCAAAGCAGATGTTGATCAAGGAAATGTAGAATGGCTCATTGGTGGCTGAGGGCAAGATGACAACGAGACATACAATCAGTTCTCCAACTAGTTTCACTGTCCTCCTGATTAATTTTACTGATTGTTTGCCCTGGTGTGACCTTCCCTTCAGCCAACAATGGACCATTCTACTTTTCCGTGATCATCGTCTGCTTTGATCTCTCGTTTTCACACCTTCCATGTTCTTCATACCCTTCCTAGACTCCCTCTCCCCTGACTCTCAGTCTGAAGAAGTGTCTCGACCCATTTCTTCTCTCCAGAGATGCTGCCTGTCCTGCTGAGTTACTCCTGCACTTTGTGTCTGTCATCCTTCATTACAGGGCGTTTGTGGATTTAAACAATAATCTGAAAGATTCACAGTCACTATTGAACTTGTATTACAGGTTTCTTTAATTCGTTGCTTGAATTGAAGTTGTCAGATGTTCCTTCCTACACACTGGTCTCCCTCTGCTCCCAGCCTTGATTGACAAGAGGTGGCCGGGTGCAGTTCCCGGAGGCACCGCGGGCAGCGCTGCTGTGGAGGGGGAGCTTCCTGACCAATCAGGGCCCGCGGTGGTGGTGGTCCGGTGCCCGGTCTCGGCCAATGGGAGCGACGCTCACTGGGCGGTGACGGTGACGGTGACGGTGACGGTGATGGTGATGGCGGTGCCGGCTGGGGTTGAGTTGTCGGCGCTGGAGGAGACGCTGGGCCTGGGGCTGGGCGGCGGCGGGGAGCGGCGGTACCGCCAGGGCGATGGCGGGGTGAGTACAGCCGGGCTCCGGGAACATTGGGTTCCCCACGGCAGCCGGGGTGAAGGGATTACAGTCTCCAGCACCAACAGCCCCGGTCATCATCTCTCTCCTACATTCACCCCCCTTCATTCATTCATTCATTCCCCCCCCCCCCCCCTTCATTCATTCCCCCCCCCTTCATTCATTCACCCCCCATCATTCATTCATTCATCCCCCCCCCCCCCTTCATTCATTCATTCCCACCCCCTTCATTCATTCATCCCCCCCCCCATTCTTTCATCTCCCCCTTCATTCATTCATTTATCCCCCCCCTTCATTCATTCATCCCCCCCTTCATTCATTCATCCCCCCCCCTTTCTTTCATCTCCCCCCTTCATTCATTCATCCCCCCCTTCATTCATTCATCCCCCCCCCTTTCTTTCATCTCCCCCCTTCATTCATTCATCCCCCCCCTTCATTCATTCACCCCCCCTTCATTCATTCATTCATTCCCCCCTTCATTCATTCATCCCCCCCCTTCATTCATTCATCCCCCCCCCTTCATTCATTCCCCCCCTTCATTCATTCATCCCCCCCCCTTCATTCATTCATCCCCCCCCCTTCATTCATTCATTCCCCCCCCCTTCATTCATTCCCCCCCTTCATTCATTCCCCCCCCTTCATTCATTCATTCCCCCCCCTTCATTCATTCATCCCCCCCCTTCATTCATTCATCCCCCCCTTCATTCATTCATTCCCCCTTCATTCATTCATCCCCCCCTTCATTCATTCATCCCCCCCTTCATTCATTCATTCCCCCTTCATTCATTCATCCCCCCCCTCTCATCTCTCCATTCATCTCCCTCTCTTCATTCATTCCCCCTTTCTTTGCATCTTCTCCCCTTCATTCATTTCCCCCCATCCTTTCATCTCCCCCTCTATTCACCCCCCTTCATTCATTCCCCCTCTCATCTCTCCATTCATTCGCCCCCTCTTCCATCATCTCCCCCTCCTACTCCTTTCATCTCCCCCTCCTCCATTCATCCCCCCCTTCATTCATTCCCCCTCTCATCTCTCCATTCATCTCCCCCTCTTCCTTCACCTCCCCCTCTTCCTCCCCCTCCCCCCTCCCTCCCTCACCCCTCCATTCATCTCCACCATCTTTCATTCATCCCACCATCATTCACCCTCCCTGGGTCATTAATTTGCCCCCCCCCCCCCCCCCCCCCCATTTCTCGCACTATGCCACCTGCTGTCCCCTTCCACCTACATTCCTTCCTCTGGCCACAATTTACACTGTTTTTCACCGTCTCATAGTCTTTTGCCTATTCCTCATCTCTGGCCTTTGTCCATCTATCTATCAATCCCCTAATTTTATCCACCTATCACTTGCCTGGCTTTGTCCAGCCCCAGCTCTCATCCAGCTCCCCCCCCAACCCCACTATGCAGTCTGAAGATGGGTCCCAACTCAAATCGTCGCCTATCCATGTTGTCCAGAGTTGCTGCCTGAGCTGCTCCTGCACTTTGTCCTTTTTTGCTGAATAAGATGTCGTGTTTGCAATTAAATAAACATCACAGACCATCGGGTGAACTTCCCTATCTGTTTCTGACATCTTTATTAGCATAACTCCTCGATTTGCACAGAGCGGGTGTTAGGGTTATGTATGGCATCACATCTATCACTTCACTCTGCTGCTGGACTCCAGATAGCAAATCTCTCTGATGATACTTCAGGTTAGATCCAATTTAGAATTGGGAACTGCATTCCTACACTGCACACGAGGGGGGCAAGGGGTAAGGCGAGTTAATTTAAGTGCGTTACTCATCAACCGTTTTAATTATTAATTTACTTACAACTACGTATGCATTTCTATCGCCACCCCTCATGATTCTATACACTCAGGACAATTTGCAGTACCAACCGCCACTTTGGGGTTTGGAAGACACGGGGAAACCCAGCATGATCACAGGAAGAATAAGTAAACTCTGCACAAATAGCACTATAGGTCAGAATTAAAACTGGGTGGTTGAAGTTGAGAAGCAATCACTGTGTCACCCCATCCATAAATTCTAAGAGTACTGACCCAAAACGTTGACCATCACCTTGCCTCCACAGATTCTGCTTGATCCACTGAGTTCTTCCAGTGGTTTATATTTTTCCCCTCTAGATTTCAGTCTGTCTCCATCAAATTATTTATGATTAATTTATGACTTGTTTTATTTAATGGTATCAATACTAGGGTTTCAGCAAATAGACCTTTCCCATGTTTCCATTTGAAGTTCCTTTTCAAAACAAAACAGTGGCAATTACAGCTTTTAGAGTGAAGTTTAGATACATGGGCAATGCTTTTACACTTTATCACACCAGTTGGTTTCATCCTGAAACCTCTGTCTTAAATCTTAGAATTTTAGATAGATTCTCAAAAGAAAAAAACATTCATTTATTAATTTGAATCAACCTCTTTTTTTCTCTTCATATAATTAATGTACGGGTAGTTTAAACGTCATGAGCCAGTGTACATTTCAACTGCAAAATCCTACCCACAAGTCTGTTGGTAAATCCCATCATACATATAGGATTAATTTGATAAATAAATTATCTGATCAATATGGCATTGCGTGCAGCTACTTGAGTGAACCCATTCTTTGATTTCCATTTACGAAACAGATGATTTACAAGGCATGGCTTGTTAAGTGCTTTTTTTTGGCTTTGCAGGTTCCGGTGCTACAGACAAACAACAGGCCTGATTTGGCGGGGTTGACAACCATTGCATCACATCTCGTAAAAGTAGCCAAAAAAGAGGAGCTATTGGGAACTACCCCTGAAAAGAGTGCTATAGTTCAGCAGTGGCTTGAATATAGGGTGACTCACATAGACCAGTGTAACACTCAAGATGATAAAAGGACGATTTTAAAGGTATGGGGTAATTTCATTTCCAGTGAGGTAAATCATAATTATTTTTAATGCATAGAAGTGTTGCTGCCACATTGTCACTACACGTCAATTTAAACTGTTACTGTAGAAGAAAGCCTGTTATCTGCGCCAAGCAACTTACTCAACTTTTAAATCGTGCAATACGTCAGTTTCCTTGAGAAAGACTTGTGCCTTTAGTCTGATACAACTATGATGTAGTTAGTTACAACATTAGGATTAATTACTGTATTTTAAAGGTACAATCTTTTCAGTTGGTGGGTTTTTTCATTTATATATGGGAGAAAGGGACAGTGGGGGAAGTTACTTTTATTGCACTTCAAAGGAGTTATTCTGAACTGAATCCTTATTCTCAACATAGCAAAACCATTGGGGCAATGCAGTGGCATAACAGTACTACTACCATGCAGCTCCAGTAACCCAGGTTTAATTCTTCCCAAGGATTTTATCTCTGAGTTTGCATGCTCTTCCCATAACTGCACAAGTTACCTCTGGGTGCTCTAGCCCTCCCACAGCCTAATGTTATACTGAATGGCAAGTGTAAATTACATTGATGTAGGTGAATGGGAGAAGAATTAGAGAATAGGCTAAGGGAAAGTGAGTAGGGAAATGAATCTGCTGAGATAAGTGGCCTCTGCAATGTTGTATGAAAATATGATACAAATATTTCAAAGTCTACGTTTAAAAATGTCTTGACTTCTCTATACGTGCTGTGGTCTCACCAATCTTACACCATTCTTGCTTGACATGGACAGTGTTCAGCAGAAATGCCAAATGCCACTTCCACATATCAAGTGGCAAGGCAAACTCCCTAGCCAGTAACAACACATTGCTGAATGATTCATAGATCAGGTGGGCAGACGTGTTAGAAGAATGTTTGACAGAATACCAAAGCTGCTACTTTACGGCGAGCTGGCTGAGGGTAAATGATGACATAGCAGAGAAAAAAAGAGATTCAAAGATCCTCTTAGAACATCCCTGATGAATTTCAACTGATACACGCCACTGGGAACATTACATTGTCCTGTTTTGTGGAACTTCTTAGAAGCTGGTGTGCGTTCATGTGAGGAAGCTGGAATGGAGAAGGCAAAGATGAGAGAACCACTTATGCCACAGTATCCCTACAGCTCTTGTCACCTATTTTGAGCCCACACGGGTCTAATCAGCAATCTCCATACACATTGCAGGTCTCTGGACTAGATGCCATGGTCTTTCTTGAGACCGAGTGACCACCACCAACAACAACAGCAATGAACACTGATATGTTCACCTTGCAGATTTTGTTTTCGAGAGAAGGTGGTGGGGCCCAGTTCATTTTTATTTTTTTTTGTGAACAGATTTAACTCTGGACAAGATAAAAAGCAAATAATTGCAAAACTGCTTCAGTGTCAGTGCCAATGTTGAATGGGATTTTCTAATTATAGATTGTGTTGAAAGTGATAGTCAATGTATAAGCAATACCATCATATAAAACTTCCAGTTTGTCAGTCATTCCAAGATCATTGAGTACCAAGTGAACTGAATATAAATAAACCTCTCCACATATATTTTGGGAGTGGTTATGTACGAGTATAATTTATCACATGCCGAAGGGTAAATTAATGATCACCTTTTAAATATTATAACAATTATGTGTAACTTTCTATGTAACTTTTTTTAAATGGTGTTAAATCTGAGTGATTTAATTAAAATTAAGTAAAATCTGGTAACTATGGTCTCCATGCATTCATAGCTGTTCTCAATTTGGGAGTTCAATTTAATTTACATATTTATTGAGCTGTTACATTATTTATCATTGGACAATCCTGTTGTACCTGTTCTATTACTCAGAACCTGTTCTGTTTAGAGTGGAAGAACATTTTGGGGATAGTCATAGTCACACAGCATGGAATCACGCCCTTCAACCCAAATTGCTCGTGCTGACCAAGGTGCCCCATCTACGCTATAGTGATCACAACTCCATTAGTTTTAAGATTGTTTTGAATAGGGCGAAGGCTGGACCTTGTGGGACGATAATAAATTGTCTAAGAAGGCAATTTACAACAATATTGAGCAGTAGCTCAGGAGGGTACATGCGAGCAGTTATTATCAAGCAACTCTACATCTGAAATGTGGGAGTAATTTAAAGGCCAGTTTGTGGAAGTTCATAACTGCCATGTTACAGTAAGGAGGAGGGATAAGGAAGGCAAAGTAAGGGTACCTTGGCATGACCAGAGGTTATAAATTTGGTCGAAAATCAAAGCAAGGCTTAAGAGGATGAAATAAAAGAATAAAGGGTAACCAGTGGAAGGTAGGTCTGCACAAAGATAAAGAGGGAATTTGTGCTTGAAGTCTAGGGATGTAGACATGGTACGAAATGAGTACTTTGCATCTGTTTTTACCCAAATTAAGAACATGGAGGACAGTGAGATCAGTGAGCCGAATACTAATATGCAAGGGAAGTTTGAGATTAAGGTGGAGGTTTTGGGACTCTTGAAGAGCATTAAGGTAGATAAATCCCCAGGACCTGATGGGATCTATCCCAGGTTATTGAGAGAAGCAAGAGGGAAGATTGTGGGGCCTTGGCAAAGATCTTTGAATCTTCTCCAGCCATAGGCGAGGTCCCGGACACTGGAAAGTAGCTAATGTTGTTCCTTTATTTAAGAAGGGGAGTAGAGAGAATCCAGAGAATTATTGGCCAGCGAGCCTCACGTCAGTGGTAAGAAAACTATCAGAGAAGTAACTTCAGGATAGGTTTTGTTCCAAAGGCGATAGATCAGGGTGGGTCGGTGAATGCGGGGCGACTTGATGGAAGAATATCTATTATGAGAGACCAGGGTAGTTAAGACGGTCAAATTATTTTGGAATGGTTGGAAAGAGGAAGGAAAAATCTAATTCTAGAGGACATAGTTTTAATAATAATAACTTTATTTATAAAGCACTTTAAACAACTGCAGTTGCCACAAAGTGCTGTACATGAGAACTCATGGACAAAAAGTTATTACAAACCATTAAAAACCGTAAAACGAAGGACTAAAAAACAGTAAAAATTAAAAGACATTAAAAGCACTAAGAACAGGAGCAATGAGAGGGGTAATGCTTATAGGAGATGTGCAGGACAATCCTTTTAACAGAAGTTGCCGATATGCAGAGTACTGCCCTGCCGACTACAAATTCAGAAGATTTTACACGGGATGGTGAGTGCTAGGAACATGCTACGGAGGTGATGGTAGAGGCAGATGCAATACTGGCAATTTAAGAGATTTTTGGATAGGTATATGGTTATTCAAGGAATGGAGGGATATGATTGGTCCAGGCAGATAAGAGTTGGTTGTGGCATCAGGTTCAGCACAGACATTGTGGGCTGAAGGGCCTATTCTTGTGCTGTACTGTTCTACGTTCTATTATTTGGAGCCAGGCGGTCCTATTAAGCAGTGGTCTGACCAACAGAAGCCTAGTGACATTGAAAACTATGATTCTTTATTTCTGTAGTATTTGCATTTAACTTTCATAAAGTATAATATACATACGTAAAGACTCTCTTCACTTATTATTTTTGTCCTTGCAGGATCTCAATTGCTATCTTAAAGATAAGGTTTACCTGGCAGGAAACAACTTCACTTTAGCAGATATCATGTTGTACAACGGTCTTCATCCTATTGTGGTGAGTAACGTGTGGAACCTTAGAAACTGGACTCTTGTACTTAATTTTTTCTGGCTAGAATGGATGCCATTTAACTGCTGTGGAAGATTGTTAATTACAACAAAGCCCAGAGTATTATATAAATATCTTTGTTTATAAGGGAGATTATAAAAATTATACACCTTTATATTTTAACCATATAACCATATAACAATTACAGCACGGAAACAGGCCATCTCGGCCCTACAGGTCCGCGCCGAACAATTTTTTTCCCTTAGTCCCACCTGCCTGCACTCATACCATAACCCTCCATTCCCTTCTCATCCATATGCCTATCCAATTTATTCTTAAATGATACCAACGAACCTGCCGCCACCACTTCCACTGGAAGCTCATTCCACACCGCTACCACTCTCTGAGTAAAGAAGTTCCCCCTCATGTTACCCCTAAACTTCTGTCCCTTAATTCTGAAGTCATGTCCTCTTGTTTGAATCTTCCCTATTCTCAAAGGGAAAAGCTTGATCACATCAACTCTGTCTATCCCTCTCATCATTTTAAAGACCTCTATCAAGTCCCCCCTTAACCTTCTGCGCTCCAGAGAATAAAGACCTAACTTATTCAACCTATCTCTGTAACATAGTTGTTGAAACCCAGGCAACAGTCTAGTAAATCTCCTCTGTACTCTCTCTATTTTGTTGACATCCTTTCTATAATTGGGCGACCAAAATTGTACACCATACTCCAGATTTGGTCTCACCAATGCCTTGTACAATTTTAACATTACATCCCAGCTTCTATACTCAATGCTCTGATTTATAAAGGCTAGCATACCAAAAGCTTTCTTTACCACCCTATCTATATGAGATTCCACCTTCAAGGAACTATGCACGGTTATTCCCAGATCCCTCTGTTCAACTGTATTCTTCAATTGCCTACCATTTATCATGTACGTCCTATTTTGATTTGTCCTGCCAAGGTGTAACACCTCACATTTATCAGCATTAAACTCCATCTGCCATCTTTCAGCCCATTTTTCCAAATGGCCTAAATCACTCTGTAGACTTTGGAAATCCTCTTCATTATCCACAACACCCCCTATCTTGGTATCGTCTGCATACTTTAATGCTGTACAAAATATCAAATAATCAGCTGGGAATGTTACAGGGTGCATTTGATTATCTCTATTTTACATTGCGGACACTCTCTAATCTCACTCTGTTAGTAATTTAATCTCAAACTGCCTTAAGCAAGTCCATTGAAAATGTTGACCCTCGCATGGCATGCTATCCTAACCTTGAAAATAAACTACTGCAGTATAACCACAGCAATTGCAGCAGCACAAAATACGCCAATATTTACAAATGTTGCATCATCTGTCTGTAAACCAACAAATTTAGTCATTTGGCTTAACCTTTGTTTTAACCATATTTGGACAAAATAAAAATGGAGATGTCAATGTCATCTTTGGGTTATTTCTGGAAAATCAATTGCACTAGTATTAATTCGGAAAGCAGAGCAGAATAGAGACTGAAACTATGTGCTTGAAGTACATTTTATATTTACAAAGAATCTGACTGACTTCTTCAAATTATATTCAGCGAACAGTTGGGTTTTGTACATTGAACCATGCAATATTTTAGAAGCAGCAATTTACTCGCGCTCCCCATTTTGTGTACTTCATTCTATACTCACATATATCATCTCTGCAGTAGGGAAAAGCATAGTAAATTGGGTGCCCGCATTGCAGAATATCTCCATTCCGTCCACAAGGTTCACCTTGAGCTGTCAGTTTAATGCTTAGTTTGGCTTTTAACACCCTTTTATTGGGCTAAACATCTCATCTTCTGACTGGGTTTCTACATCGAATTTACTAATTGAGATTTTTTTTTTAACTATTGTACAGTAAGCTTAAGAAACGAAATAATTTACAGAATCGCTAAACATTTAATTCAAAGTAAACAAAATTAATCCTATTAATTTTAACTTTTGTTATTATATTTGTCAAACTACGATCATGTTGTTTTAAGACTAACAATTAACATAGAAACATATGAAATAGGTGCAGGAGGAGGCCATTCGGCCCTTCGAGCCAGCACCGCCATTCATTGTGATCATGGCTGATCATCCCCTATCAATAACCCGTGCCTGCCTTCTTCCCATATCACTTGACTCCACTAGCCCCTAGAGCTCTATCTAACTCTCTCTTAAATCCATCCAATGACTTGGCCTCCACTGCCCTCTGTGGCAGGGAATTAACTGTTGCGTTGCAGGGTAAATTTGCATGCATGCATCATTCCCCGCAAGGACCTGGTTTATTACTCAGGCAGAAATAAGACTACGCTATAATAAACATTTCAGTTTGGTAGTGTTCCTTCAAGGCTGAAAGCAGCAATATATTTCAAAGTGTAGGTTCACAGAGCAACAGTTAGGTGCCATGTTGATATGAGAATCATGAGACTAATTTTTTTAAATCAAGTAATTGCTATTTTGTTGTCAATTAAACATTTTGCTCTATTTGGGGGAGGGAGAGAAGTAATGTCTTTTCCATATGATCTCTTTTGAAAAAAGAAAAAAATCAAATAGGATAATTCTAAGGAAAATATATTTCAGCCAATTACTTATAATGTTTATATATTGCCTTTATGGGCAGCAAAAAATTCTGGAAGTTTATGTTCTAATCAGTATAGTTCTGCCAGAAATATATGTGCAAATAAATCTTGGTATAAATTAGAGTGGTTTCTTAGCATCATTTAATCCAGATGGACTCTTGACGATGTGAGACACTGTCTTGGATCTCACTTTCCCAAAAGTCGCTGGGTTTGGTACTACTGTTCTCTGAGCAGATGTGACTGCTTGGGTGCAATTCATAAAAAGATAAAACTCATTGAACGACAATCAGTGAAATAGGCATCTGGTGCCAAGATGCCTCCAATAGGAATCAAACGTAAGGTTGGTCACCTTCTAGAATGTACATTTCAATGTTGAATAGCCGGGCACTATTTCATTCCACATGATAATTTCTTAGACTTGAAACTTGCCTGTCACGCTGGAGAATGAGAACTTCAACATGAGTCGTTTGTCATGGAATTTTTATAGTTCCGTCTGATCACTGGAGTTCAGCCATAATTTTGAATGCATTAAATGGTGTGCATGGAGGGCATGTTTGTTCGTTTGAGGCGGTGATGAGAAGCTGCTTCACATCCAGCATCTGCAGTCCTTGTTTCTACATATTCACTGTCTCTTTTAATGAGATATGTCATGTTGTTAGTTGTGGGTGGAGCACCAAGGCAAATTCCTTGTATGTGAATACTTGGCCAATAAACTTACTTGCTTATATTGTGAGATGAGATGGCTATGAAAGGTGTGTCATCGGTTGGCTGTAGATTGCAGGCACACCTAGCCTAATTTTTTGGATTCCACATCATGCTGTTCATTGTGCTTTATTAACTCTACTTTTGGTAAATATTTGCAGAGCTGTACATTATTAGCCACTGTTGGCACATTTTTTTTGCAGCTAGACAGCCAAAATTATTAAGTAATAAATTGCATTAAGAAACTTCCAAGATATCTAACTGGCCATAAAAAAATGTCTTAGTGTCTCATAAATATTTTCTGCTGAGATTGGTGACTTTGAGTACCACTGGGGTAAAATTAATGAGAAAATTGCCAAACTTTCCTTGACTGTTCATCTCGCATAGAGTCATCGCATACACCTTCACATTTTAATGCTGAGATTGTGAGAGTGCTGCAGCCAGCAGCATACCAGCCACTCCCCTAGGGATGTACTTACCTCTGATTCCACTGCACTGCATGTTATCTCTGTACTGTCTTTCCAGCTGTGTAAACGTCAACAAATGTTCAGCATGTCTTCTCTGGTTAAGGACCTCTGATTTTTTTAAATATTTTGTTCACTTCATAACATAAGCTGCCAATAATCTATAGTTTCTGACTGCTGCCATTGAACACCACAATATAACCATGGGTCTCTCAAATCCCACAGGCAATAAATTATTTGCATTGAAGATAGACACAAAATGGTGGAGTAACTCAGCAGGTCAGGTGGCATCTCTGGAGAAAAGGTGATGTTTTGGATCACCTTCAGATTGACCTTATGCATTTTTGTTCAACAAGCTACCGATGGATTCAGATCCTCCCTTTTTAGGCACACATCCTTTCACCCATAAACACAACTTTAATAGAATTTCCTTCTACTAAGTATAAAATTGTGCCCACAGATGTCAAGACACTGCATTCATAAGCTAATGGCACAGTTATAAGTTTTAGGAGCGAAATAAGGCCATTCGGCCCATCAAGCCTACTCCGCCATTAATCGTGGCTGATTAATCTTTCCCCCACAAACCCATTCTCCTGCCTTCGCTCCATAACCCCATTTTCCTCCATTCCCTGCGGATTCCTGTGTATACATAAAAGTCTCTTAGATCCTCTATTGTATCTGCCTCCACCTCCGCCCCGGACATGCATTCCAGGCACCCACCACTCTCTGTTAAAAAAAATCTTGGCCTTCACGTTTCCTTTAAATTCTGCCCCCTCACCGTATAGCTATGTCCTCTAGCCTTTAACATTACAGACAGATTCTGATTGCTACCCTATCTGCCTCTCACAATTTTATATACCTCTATTAGATCTGAACCTAATTCCAGAGAAAACAATCCAAGTTTGTCCAACCTCTCGTATTAACTAACTAATTAATCCACACAGCATTCTGGTAATCTTCATCCGCACCTCCAAAGCCTCCACATCCTTCCAGTAATGAGGCAACCAGAGCAGTACACGATGCACCTTGTGGCCTAACCAAAATCGTATAAAGTGACTTGGACTCACTGTCATACAACACAAAAGTAGGCCCTTCAGCCTAACATAGAAACATAGAAATTAGGTGCAGGAGTAGGCCATTCGGCACTTCGAGCCTGCACCGCCATTCAATATGATCATGGCTGATCATCCAACTCAGTATCCCGTACCTGCCTTCTCTCCATACCCTCTGATCCCCTTAACCGCAAGGGCCACATCTAACTCCCTCTTAAATATAGCCAATGAACTGGCCTCGACTACCCTCTGTGGCAGAGAGTTCCAGAGATTCACCACTCTCTGTGTGAAAAAAGTTCTTCTCATCTCGGTTTTAAAGGATTTCCCCTTTATCCTTAAGCTGTGACCCCTTGTCCTGGACTTCCCCAACATCGGGAGCAATCTTCCTGCATCTAGCCTGTCCAACCCCTTAAGAATTTTATAAGTTTCTATAAGATCCCCTCTCAATCTCCTAAATTCTAGAGAGTATAAACCAAGTCTATCCAGTCTTTCTTCATAAGACAGTCCTGACATCCCAGGAATCAGTCTGGTGAACCTTCTCTGCACTCCCTCTATGGCAATAATGTCCTTCCTCAGATTTGGAGACCAAAACTGTACGCAATACTCCAGGTGTGGTCTCACCAAGACCCTGTACAACTGCAGTAGAACCTCCCTGCTCCTATACTCAAATCCTTTTGCTATAAAAGCTAACATACCATTCGCTTTCTTCACTGCCTGCTGCACCTGCATGCCCACTTTCAATGACTGGTGTACCATGACACCCAGGTCTCGCTGCATCTCCCCTTTTCCTAGTCGGCCACCATTTAGATAATAGTCTGCTTTCCTGTTTTTGCCACCAAAATGGATAACCTCACATTTATCCACATTATACTGCATCTGCCAAACATTTGCCCACTCACCCAGCCTATCCAAGTCACCTTGCAGTCTCCTAGCATCCTCCTCACAGCTAACACTGCCCCCCAGCTTAGTGTCATCCGCAAACTTGGAGATATTGCCTTCAATTCCCTCATCCATAACTTGTATATGCTGACCAAGATGCCTCGTCTAAGCCAGTCCCATTTGCCCATTTTTGGCTTGCATCCCTCTGAAACTTGTCTATCCATAGACCTATGCAAGTGTCTTTTGAATGCTGGTATGGTACCTGTCTCGCCAACAACCTCTGGTTCTTATACTCTTGACTTCTTTACTCATTATCAAGGCCCCGATGATGAAGGCAAGCACACCATACACAGCCTTTATCCCTTTATCTACTTGTGTTGCCAATTTCAGGGAACTATGAACTTGTAACCCAAGACTCCTGTGTACAGCAATGCTTTTAGGGATCTAGCCATAAACTCTATACTCTCCCTTGAGAGATTCTGGGAGCAGTTGATGCAAATTGGGTGAGAATAAATGGGATTAATGTAGAATTAGTGTAAACTAGACTGTGGGACCCGTTGGGCCCGTCACACGGGAGGCCTGGTCCCCCAACACAATCCGTTCCCCAATGCAATATTCCACCACTCACCCGTTTCCCGAATGCAACCTGTCCCCCCAAAGTTTTACGATTGGACCATTTTGCATCGCGCGCGCGTGTGTCTCGGTGCAAACTGCACGGCCACCCTGCAACCTGACTCTCCCTCCCTCTGCCCACTGCTGCCGCTCGGCCCACTACTGCGTGGCCCCTGCCCACCCGCATGCCTACCTGCTCGCTGCCGCCGCCGGGGATAGGGGGTGGGGGGGGGGGGTGGAGTCTGTGTTCGTCACGGTGGGCACCACGAGTTTCCATGAGGAGACGGACCCGGGGGGGGACGGGTAGATGGGACCGCCATTGCCACAGAAGGCGGGCGGGGGAGAGGGGTGAGTGATGAGGGAGAGAGAGACGGAACCAGGGCCTCCACTGGACACACACACACACACACACACACACACCCGCAGCCGCCGCCGGTGGTGAGGGAGACGATAGACAAGTTACTGTGAGGAGGGGAGAGAGGAGTTTGTGTGTGAGGCGGGACAGGCTGCCGCCGGTGTGGCAGGGAGGGGCGTCGCCATCCCGGCTGTGGCATTGACCGACAGGAGAAGAGACCAATCTGCGTGGCGCTGACTGAAGGAATCTGCACGCGCGGTTTTTAAGATTTTTAAACCTCGATAGCTTTTACAATATACCACCGACCGGAATGAAACTTGTTGCAATTGCAGCACAGGAGAACGGTGAGTAACCTCGCGTAGTGTTTTTGCACAAATAGAAAAACCCCGCAAACCAGAAGAGCACAAGATCAGAGTTTTGGTTATGTATAGCTGGGCAATTGCAGATCAGCATGGATGTGATTGCAGTGTACATATGTCAAGAACTGGAGGACCCATGTATGCAGTTATGGGGAAGACATTTAGATACAATGTGAGGCATTTATTTTTATCCAGAGGGTGGTTAATATCTGGAATACATTTACTAAGCAGGAGGTAGAAAAAGGTACTCTCATAACATTTAACACTCATCTAGACCAGCATATGATTCACTGAAGAATAGAGGGAGCGGACTGTGCTGGGAAATGGGATTAGTATGAATGGGTCGGCATGGAAATGTTGGGCAGAAGCGCCTGCTTCTCTGCTGTATGAGTCTATGACATGTTTACACTGCATGTTTATTTGCTTAGCTGCCTTGTCCTTGGGTCACCAGATAGGTGATTGGAGCCAATCTTCCAGCTGTGTCTTTCCTAGTGAGTTCCAAGGCTGAAAAGGTGTAGGTAACTTCCACATCTTTCAGCCTTATGCAAGCTCAGTTTCATACCCTAGATCAAATTCCCAGCAGGCACACATTAAGTATATACCAAGAATCAGGGTGCTGAGATACCTGGTATGTGTGAGTCGGATCATTTGACTGTTGACCCATTTGGATTGAAAGCTGTTCCACTTTGAAGCAGATTTTCCTATTAATGAGAGAGATGATACAAATGTTTGATCTCTAATCATGGTCTTTTAAATGTCCTTGTCTAGGCTGGACTGACTCATGAAGATCGAGAAAAACACGTGAATGTGTCGCGATGGTTCAACCACATCCAACATTATCCTGGAGTCCGACAACATTCTGCTGCTGTCATCTTTATGAAAAACAGGCTCTACCCTACTGTCCACTAGAAAAGCTGCACACCGTGGGGTTGTATTTGAAAGTTTCCTTGTCATGATTGAAATAGTGAATGTTGCCATGGGCTCGCTTTGGGATTCTAGTGTACGTGGGAATGAGTCACCCCTTTTATCCAACTTCTGTTTGCTTTTGGTCAGAATGTAACACTCAGCAACTTTTTTAAATTCCATTTGTTTTATAAATTGGCACCACAATATGCTACAGTCACGGTAGTACATGTTTTTCCTACTGTGCAACAGGCTGTTTTGTCAAATTATGTTCAGAATTGTTTACAATTTCCAGCATAAAAGCAGACTATTGTACCCACCCATCCCCATTGGCACCAATACTCCACTCAGGCCTACCTCTACCCTTTTGAGTACAAATTAATCAGGACAAACCTCTTCCTGCTCAGCTGCTCTGTCCTTAAGATATCTCTGCTGTTTGTTTCGCTGCTCACTCTGGTTGTGAGTTCCACATTCGTAATGCTGCTACAGTAAAGAAGCTTCTTCTCAATTCCCAGCTTGACTGCCTTCTATTGGCCACCTCCTCACAAATAGAAATCCTTGTTTTAATGTCCACTCATTCTGAACTATTTTCTCATCCAACAGCCCACTCTTTTCAAGAGGAGTTCCAGCCTGTTTATCTACTCCTGTGAAGGTGAACATCATATTTCTGCTACCGTCCTTGACAACTCTTTATTTGCCAGCTTTCCACTTCCTCTGCGTCCCTGTGTGAGCATATATACATACAGAACTAATCTAGGGGAGCAAAGACTTGTTATAATTAATCCCATTTTCGATTTTATTACTTGAAAAATAAACCTAAATACTTTTTTTCTCGTCTTTTTATTGGTTGGTACTGTAAAATCCATTGTACCGCTACTCAATTTTGAGTTTATTTACCCAACATTTCTTTTTAACAAAATGTGGAACTGGAACAAGTCTTATTTCCAAGCAGCTACTTCCATATATGGAATTACAATAGACAATAGGTGCAGGAGTAGGCCATTTGGCCCTTCAAGCCAGCACTGCCATTCAATGTGATCATGGCTGATCATCCCCAATCAGTACCCCGTTCCTGCCTTCTCCCCATATCCCCTGCTCCGCTATTTTTAAGTCCTATCTAGCTCTCTCTTGAGAGCATCCAGAGAGCCTGCCTCCATCGCCCTCTGAGGCAGAGAATTCCACAGACTCACCACTCTGTGTGAGAAAAAGTGTTTCCTCGTCTCCGTTCTAAATGGCTTACTCCATATTCTTAAACTGTGGCCCCTGGTTCTGGAAACAGTGGGCCTGGTTACAGTGATCTGGAATAGTCAAACTGCTTAAGAGTCTTAGAAAGATTTGTGATGAAACAATACCAGCTGACAGAGGTAAAGGGAAATCAACAATCTAAGCTTGAATTTAATAAAAAAATAAATGCAGCTTGCATATGGATGAACAATGACTTATTTAAGTGCATGATATTTTTATCTTTAAATATTCTGCTCGCTAACTTAAATTCTAAGGACTTTGCATAAAATATTTTTACCTTCTATTGTGTTTCACTGTCGTCTGTGCTACTAATAGTGCAAGGTTTACAAAAATGCTGGAGACACTCAGCGGGTGCAGCAGCATCTATGGAGCGAAGGAGATAGGCAACGTTTCGGGCCGAAACCCAAGGGAAAACCTTTGATTTTCCAGCATCTGCAGTTCCTTCTTAAACTTAACTACTAATAGTGCATTTCTAAACAGTTCAACCAGCCATTGTTTCTTCTCATATTAAGTATGGTTCATCAATTAAGTTCCAATTTGTTTTATGTGGCTTAATGTTGTTTTTAAATTGTTTACATTTTTAATTTTTATCATTGGTGGAAAAAGTGCCAATTGTAAAAGAACTTTGTCAAAGGGAGCCAGCAATCTTGACTTGTCAATGTAACATTTTTACAGAGATCCCCTCTTAAATGTAGTGACTATTTTACATTGTATGATTAATATTTATTGGTGGGTGTCTGCAATTCATACTCTCAGATATGCTGTAATAAAGCATACATTTAAACCATTTTTGTGTCTCTATGTGCATTTGCTTGAAAAGCTTGCAAATCTGGGAATAATTGTTTTGGCATTTGTTTTACATGAATGTACAAATTAAAAATCATATCTTGACCAGCTTGCATCTGGCACATGTGACAATTAAATCTATCTTGATCTTGAATCTCTTGAACTTTGTAAGTTCCCAATTCCTTCATGTGTCACTTCACTGGAAAATTACCATGTGAAAAAGTGAGATTATTTATTTTAGCAGAAACATTAATAAATCAGTTCACATAAAGTTGACGGATTGTAAATGTTCCGAGCAACTTAGAAAACTGTGTTTAACCGAGTTAGTGTGCAGGCATTGTAAATAGTAGCATGGCAATAAGCGAGTTCGGTATTCCGAAAAATGCAAGGAATCATGGGATTTGTCAAAGGTCATTCGTGGGGGGGAAAAAAGTGAACGGGGAGGGCAGGTAGCGGAGTGCAACAGCAAGAGAGAGAGGGGGCAGATGCGAGTGGGAGACGGGGAGAGGTGGGGTAGAGAGAAGGGGGGTTTGTGTTTTGGTAACAGATGTGTTTATTTCAATATTCCGTGGGGAGTGCCGGGGTTTGCACGTTGGTTGCAATGTCCCCCAGTCCCTCCCTCCAGGATTGGGGGGGGGGTGGAGGGATTATCCTAGCGCCAGGGAGTTCTTGTGGCAATGGTGTCCGAGACCTGTAGTGAAGGCGTGATAGCGAGTTCCTCTCCCCATCTCTCTCCCCGCCACTTCTCCTTCTATCATGGGCGGAAATCCCTTCTTCTATCAAGGAGAACACATCCCCCCCCCCCCCCCCCCCCCCCATGTTTTGGGAAGTGGGGGACAATCCACCCCGTGATCTGTGGTCCAGATTTTGAAATTCGGTGGAAAGAAATCTATTAAAAATCTCCGCTTTCCGCGAGACAGTGGGTTTGGGACTGATGATCGAGGGCTCTAATTGGACGAGAGAGACGAGAGTCAGCAGGCAGGGGGGGGGGGACCATGATGACTCAGCGCGATGTTTGGAGGAGGGAGGTGTCGGTCAGAGGCAGAAGTAGGGGGGTGGGACTGAGGATAGAGTGTGGTGATTGGAGGAGGGAGACGTCTTGGTGGAGCGGAGATTGAATCGGCCCGTTCGCGGCAAAGCTCCACACTATGATGTTTGGTTTGCGGATTCTTTCATCGCCCGGCGCGGCGTAAAATCGGCCGCGGGATTTTTCCATTGCCCCGCGGTCAAATTGCTGTATCAAAATAATCGAGGCTCCCGAGGTTGAAGCCCCCGCCGGGCGATGAAATGCCCCGCGAACGGGCCAATTGAAGCCCCACGATTCGGGGCGGACGAAGCTGCTGTTGCTGGAGTTCGGAGTCGGTCACCAACCAGGTCCACTGGACCCACGGCTGAAGCCTCCAAAGCCTCGCGCGCCAAGTAAATGTGTCTCCCCCATGTTTTGACAGCGATTTCCGCCCATGCCTTCTACCCCCCAGTCCCTACCTCCCCCACTCCTCTGCCTCTATTTATCCCTCCTCCCCCATCTCCCTCCTCACCTCCCCAGGCTCTCGATGTAAACCACCGCCAGACCCGTTTTGTCCACCACGTCAGCGATGAAGTTGTACGAGGTGGGGGCCGAGCGGCCGTGGGAGGGGAGGGACAGGTCGAGGCAGCAACCTAGTCCTTGTCCCGCATCCCGCTCCTCTCCCTCCCCACGGGCCCGGAGCAGCAGCGCCGCCGCCTCCAGACCTTGCCCCAGCCTCGCCTTTACCTGCGGATAGGTGTCACTCTGCAGGAAGGAACTGTAGATGCTGGTTTACGCCAAAAGTAGACACAACGTGCTGGAGTAACTCAGCGGGACAGGCAGCATTATTGGAGAAAAGGAATAGGTGACGTTTCGGCTCGAGACCTTTCTCCAGTGATGTTGCCTGACCTGCTGAGCTACTGCAGCATTTTGTGTGTATCCCCGTTGATGACTGGTGCTCGGCTCTCGCCGGCACTGAGGAGGTTAACCGACAGCCACTGGATAAAGCGAGAGGTGCAGCTGACGGTCCCCTGCCCGTAGGGGAACGGGTTCCTAGGGAGTTGGAGCTTCTTCTTCTTCTTGCGTATGGCGTGCACAGCCTAAAGTTGTCGGACAACTTGTTCTATTTGATCTTATTTGATTGTGCACGCTGGCAGCCGGTGTCCCATCACTCCGACATCTCCGGCCGCCCCCGTACAGGGGTGGGACACTCGGGAGTGGACGGTAGTGAGATCACCCATTCGCTCTTGTTTACATTATCTAACTCCAGTAGCAATTCAACAGCGCTTGCAGCGCCGGAGACCCGGTTCGATCCTGACTACGGATGAAACGCAGCAGCTCAGCTGTTTATTGCGAATGACCTATGACCTGGGCATGCGCATTTGGAATACCGAACTCGTTTAGCTTTAATTACTAGGTGCTTGGAGTTTAATGTAGTCATTGAGCACATAAACAGGCCCATTGGTCCACCATGTCCATGCTAATCGAGAATGTGCTAATCTCATTTGCCTATTTAAATGTACCTGATTCTGTAATTGTACCTGATTCTGCCACCTTCTCTGGATACTATCTTCTCCACAGATGGGGGTCAGAATAAGCCAGAACAAATCAGGGCCGGCAACAGATGACCTCAGGAAGGGTGGAGTCCATAATGGCTCATTGTTGCCTGGGCTAAAGAGAGGATTACAAGGATTCAGATTCAGATTCAAACTTTATTGTCATTGTGCAGTGTACAGTACAGAGACAACGAAATGCAGTTAGCATCTCCCTAGAAGAGCGACATGGAATATGAGCAATAAATAAATATATTTACGTGCATACAGTCATAGTAGTGCAATTTTTTCTGGTGGAAGGAGTGTCCGGGGTGGGGGGGGGGGGGTGATTGGCAATCACCGGGGTACGGTGTTAAGTAATGTAACAGCCGCAGGGAAGAAGCTGTTCCTGGACCTGCTGGTCCGGCAACGGAGAGACCTGTAGCGCCTCCCAGATGGTAGGAGGGTAAACACTCTGTGGTTGGGGAGAGAGCAGTCCTTGACGATGCTGCGCGCCCTTCGCAGACAACGCTTACTTTGGACAGACTCAATGGAGGGGAGTGAGGAACCGGTGATGTGTTGGGCAATTTTCACCACCCTCTGCAATGCTTTCCGGTCGGAAACAGAGCAGTTGCCATACCATACTGTGATACAGTTGGTAAGGATGCTCTCGATGGTGCAGCGGTAGAAGTTCACCAGAATCTGAGGAGACAGATGGACCTTCTTCAGTCTCCTCAGGAAGAAGAGTCGCTGGTGAGCCTTCTTAACCAGAGTTGAGGTATTGTGGGCCCAAGAGAGGTCATCGGAGATGTTGACCCCCAGGAACCTGAAGCTGGAAACACGTTCCACCACCATTCGAACAGTGGAACTGGTAGGAGGTCTGGAGCGAGGCGGCGGGCGGGGGGCAGGAGTTACTTGAAATCATACCGCTGGGTTATAAAATACCCAAGCGAAATATGAGGGACACCTTCTCATATTTCACATGGGCCGCTTACAACCCAGCGGTATGAATGTTGGTTTATTTCATTTCAAGTAACTCCGGGTTTCCGTGAGCTCTCGATATTCAAGTATTCTCAGGACCATCCCAAATGCACCCTCTCCACTTTGAGCGATCATGGAACAGAGGTGTAGGATGTCATAGTTCCTGTGGGAGGCTTTGAACACATCCATTAAACATTGCCTCTGGTCCGTCTGGTTATCACTTCCTGCGACAGAGCTCGGGAATCGGGAGTGGTGTCTGAGTCGTGCTTGAAGCGGGAGTGTGTCTGACTGAGGCAAATAAGTGTCGGTACAGCCAGACCAGGGAATCCGGAACGTGGGCTGGATCTGCGGCGGGAGCCCGCAGACACGAATGTGGAAACTGGATATTTAACGCAGGCTTAACTGAAGTCGCAACCTCCTGCTTGTACCCTTCCTCTGAAGGATCACTCCATCTATCACCGCTCTCCGATCAAAAAACTTCATCCCTTTGTGTCCGCCGCAAACATCAACCACCCATTTGCACTAAACAACCCTAACCCATTCTCCATAAATTATCCGCAATTTCCCCCAAATTCCGCCACATGTCCACAGGGAGAACGTGCAAACTCCATACAAACAGCACCGGAGGTCAGGCAAGGTTGGACCCTGGTCTCCGAAGCTTTGAGACAATGGCTCTACTAGCCGCACCACTGGTTGACAAGGAAAAAATAATGTTTTTAAAAGCTGCCATGCCATGAGAAAAACCAACTCGGTGTAGAAACTGTGGTTAAATCCTCTGTTATTGTATGCGTGCATCACTGGTCACGGCAGAAGCTGGCCAGCATCAGGTGCTAAATCTCCTCTCCTGCTGCATAACTTATTCTATGAATCATTTTTACTTTGCATCATTGCTACCCAGAAATTGCAACAACCTGTCGCCTTTAGACTCAACAACAGGAAGAACAATATGTTCTCTATTTTGTCCTTTCTCGTTCCGAGGAGTAGTCAACATTGCTCATGGGTTACTGGGGAGAATCTACCTAATTGTTGTCAAGTAGGGTGCCTTCAACAAAAACACAACCTTTAATTCTGCTTTTCATTTAACATCAGGCTCCGCATCCACTTTAAAGTTCCTATGGGGAGAATCCCTTTTTATTAAACCTTCTTAATGCACTGACTCTTTGAACACTTAAATCTTTTCAGCCCTTGTGGGTTAACTTGACATCTAACTGACAACGTCTCCCTCAGTTGAAAGAGGCATTTGGCCGCGGGGCGTCCAGCTGGAGTGAGGACTCTGCAGATCCCGTCCCGTTTGCTATTTCTGCCGGCTGCCGTCTGTCTGATCGGCCTAAGCGCCGATAATTTCTGTGCCTCTGACATCATTTACTTGAACAGCTCCTGCCCCGGGTCTTGTCTACTCGGTTTGACCGTCAGACGTTGCAGGGCTGTGTCTAATCCGCCCAGGCACGACTCCAAATGCTGGCGCCCCGGGTCTTCAATGACCAGGATCAGCATCGCATCCCACCAATGTAGTGCCATCACAACCGGGATCTTGCCTTTCCATCACAGACACAGCCCACGGACCTGTTCGGCTTACGCAATGCAAGTCCCGCACCCTGGTCCTGTCATTTCCATTGCTTTCATCTTCGCTGAGTTCCGCCTCAACAGGTTTGGGCTTTCCTGCCTGTTGCAGATGGTTGACCCGGACGGCCACTTGGATGACAAAATCCTCCAGCAGATTATCCTTTTCTTCTGGCCTGGAGGCTAACATGACAAGCCGCGGCAAATAAGTAGAGAAAGGTCAAAAAACAAAACGTCACAGACACTAATCTCCAATGACACAATGGTTCCTAGAAGACACGGCGGAGAATGCTTCAAGGGGAGGAACAAACCCTTGAGTTTGCTGTATTTTATGTTCTTTAAAAAAAAGACCGCATATGCTGATTTATATGCTTTAAGCAGCTGATATTCCCATTATTTATACCTAGATGGCTGGTTAATGATACCTGACTGTTTACATTGGTTTATTATTATATTAAAAAATAAAGCTCCTGTCCCACTTAGGAAACCTGAACGGACTTTGCACCCACTGCGGTTTCCGGAGGTTTTTGTCAGTCTCCCTACCTGCTTCCACTACCTGCAACCTCCGGCAACCACCTGCAACCTGCACGGAAACCTTTGGTGGGGCGCAAAGTCTCCAGAGGTTTCCGTTCAGTTTCCTAAGTGGGACAGGGGCATTACAGTGAAAAGCTTTGTTTTGCCTGCTCTAGAGGCAAATCACTCCATACATGAGTGCATCAGGTAATGCAAAAGAGAAAATAAACAGAGTGCAGAGTGTTACAACTACAGGGAAAGAGCAGGTTTTTAAAAAGTGTAGGGGCCAAATCAAGATAGATTGGAAGATCGGGCAATTCATTCCTAGCTTATGTGACGTCTGTTCAAGAGTCTAACTGGTCACCACTTATTGGTTGGTTTATTAAAAACCATAAACTAAATTATATGTTTGATTTACACCACTGTTTTCTCATCAGTGTGCAATTATAAGATGTATCACTTACAAAAGTAAATCTACTACTTATGTAAAAACTAAATAAATTAGATCTCTATTATTTAGAGTTGAGACAGATGGGGGTGGGGGAGTGATCTTATTCAAACATGTAAAACCATGATGAAGAAGGTGTTGAGGTGTTCCCACCGGTGGAGGAATCATGAATGAGGGCGTGGTTACAAGATTATTTAAAACCAAACTGCACAGGAGTAAGTTCTCATAGAAGCTGATGAATCCCTGGAATTCTTTACTCTGAAGGCTACCGTGCCCTCCATAATGTTTGGGACAAACACCCATCATTTATTTATTTGCCTCTGTACTCCACAATTTGAGATTTGTAATAGAAAAAAATCACACGTGGTTAAAGTGCACATTGTCAGATTTTAATAAAGGCCAATTTTTAGACATTTTGGTTTCACCAAGTAGAAATTACAGCTGTGTTTATACATAGTTCCCCCCACCCCCATTTCAAGGCACCATAATGTTTGGGACACATGACTTCACAGGCATTTGCAATTGCTCAGGTGTGTTTAATTGCTTCCTTAATGCAGGTATAAGAGAGCTCTCAGCACCTAGTCATTCCTCCAGTCTTCCCATCACTCTTGGAAACTTTCATTGCTATCAACATGAGGACCAAAGTTATGACAATGAAAGTTAAAGAAGCCATTAGGAGACTAAGAAACAAGAATAAAATTGTTATAGACATCAGCCAAACCTTAGGCTTACCAAAATCAACTGTTTGGAACATCATTAAGAAGAAAGAGAGCACTGGTGAGTTTACTAATCACAAAAGGACTGGCAGGCCAAGGAAGATCTCCACAGCTGATGACAGAAGAATTCTCTCTATAATAAAGAAAAATCCCCAAACAACTGTCCTGACAGGTCAGAAACACTCTTCAGGAGTCAGGTGAGGATTTGACAATGACCACTGTCCGCGGAAGACCATGAACAGAAATACAGAAGCTACACTGCAAGATACAAACCACTGGTTAGCCACAAAAAGAGGATGGCCCGGTTGCAGTTTGCCAAGAAGTAACTTAAAAGAGCCACCACAGTTCTGGAAAAACGTCTTGTGGACAGGTGCGATGCAGATTAACTGATATCAGAGTGATGGCAAGAGCAAAGTATGGAGGAGAGAAGGAACTGACCAAGATCCAAAGCATACCACCTCATCTGTGAAACACGGTGGTGGGGGTGTTATGGCCTGGGCATATTTGGTTGGTGAAGGTACTCACTTATATTTATTGATGATACAACTGATGGTAGTAGCACAATGAATTCTGAAGTGTATAGACACATTCTATCTGCTCAAGTTCAAACAAATGCCTCAAAACTCATTGGCTGGCGGTTCATTCTAATAATAATATAATAATAATAATAATATCTTTTATTGTCATTGCACATCAGTGCAACGAGATTTAGTATGCAGCTTCCAACCGATGTAAAAGAAAAGTAAAATAAATAAATAAGCTGTGTGTCGTGACCATCTGAGGGAGACAGTCCAGGGGGGGTGGGGGGGCACTCAGCAGGGCCGGTTCAGAGCCGCTATAGCTCTGGGAATAAAGCTGTTTCTGAGTCTGGAGGTTCGGGCGTAGAAGGCCTTGTAACGTCTGCCGGAGGGGAAGTAGTTTGAACAGTCCATTACAAGGGTGTGAGGAGTCTTTATGGATGCTGACGGCCTTCCTGAGGCACCGTGTGTGGTAGATGCCCTCCAAGGCTGGTAGCTGTGTCCCAATACTCCTCTGCGCTCTGTGGACGACGCGCTGAAGAGCTCTCCTCTCCGCCTCCGTGCAGCTGAGATACCACACAGAGATGCCATACGTTAATATGCTCTCTGTGGTGCAGCGGTAGAAGGCTGTCAGCAGCTGTTGTGGCAGACCAGTCTTTTTTAATGTCCTCAGGAAGAACAGTCGTTACTGTGCCTTCTTGACCAGCGCAGCGGTGTTGGTGGACCATGTGAGGTCCTCTGAAATGTGAGTGCCCAGAAACTTAAAGCTGGACACTCTCTCCACACTTTCCCCGTAAATGGAGATTGGGGCGTATTCTCCATTATGGGACCTCCTGAAGTCAATAATCAGCTTCTTGGTCTTGGAGGTGTTTAGTGACAAGTTGTTACGTGCGCATCAGTCCGCCAGGTTCTGCACCTCCGCCCTGTATTTTGTTTCATCACCGTTGGTGATCAGCCCAATCACTGTTGTGTCGTCTGCAAACTTCACGATGGTGTTGGTGTCGAATGCAGGAACACAGTCGTGAGTGAAGAGGGAGTAGAGCATGGGGCTTAGTACACAACCCTGTGGTGTGCCGGTGCTCAGGGTGATAGTGGAGGACAGGTGCGGGCCCAGTCTCACTGCCTGCGGTCGCTCCGTCAGAAAGTTCAGGATCCAATCGCATATCGGCGAGCTGAGGCCTAGCTGGTGGAGTTTTGTGGGGAGGACCGTATTGAATGCAGAGCTATAGTCAATGAAGAGCATCCTCACGTACGTGCCCTGTCTGTCCAGGTGAGTCAGGACAGTGTGAAGAGCCAGAGAGATGGCATCCTCTGTTGATCTATTTGCCCTGTATGCAAATTGATGAGAGTCCAGTGAGGCAGGGATGCTGGATTTGATGTGGGAGAGGACCAGCCTTTCGAAACACTTCATTGGGATTGGAGTTAGGGCAACCGGGCGGTAGTCATTCAGGTTGGTGACTTTAGACTTTTTCGGCACCGGCACTATGGTGGCTGTTTTCAGGCACTTGGGGACCGTTGCCAGCGATAGAGACAGATTGAAGATTCTCGTGAATACCTCCGCCAGCTGTACAGCACAGTCCTTTAGTACCCTTCCCTGGACTCCATCCGGGCTGCAGCCTTGCGTGGATTGATCTACAGCAAGACAATGATCCAATACATACTGCTAAAGCATCAAAGGAGTTTTTCAAAGCTAAAAAATGATCAATTCTTGAGTGGCCGTCAATCACCCGATCTGAACCCAATTGAGCATGCCTTTTATATGCTGAAGAGAAAACTGAAGGAGACGAGCCCCCAAAACAAGCATAAGCTAAAGATGACTGCAAAACAGGCCTGGCAGAGCATCACCAGAGAAACACTCAGCAACTAGTGATGTCCATGAATCGCAGGCTTCAAGCAGTCATTGCATGCAAAGGATATGCAACAAAATACTAAACATGACTACTTTAATTTACATGACATTGCTGTGTCCCAAACATTATGGTGCCCTGAAATGGGGGGACTAAGTATAAACACTGCTGTAATTTCTACATGGTGAAACCAAAAGGTATAAAAATGGCCTTTATTAAAATCTGACAATGTGCACTTTAACCACAAGTGATTTTTTTCTATTACAAATGTCAAATTGTGGAGTACAGAGGCAGATAAATAAATGATGGGTCTTTGTCCCAAACATTATGGAGGGCACTGTAGCTCTTCGATTGGATGTATTTAAAGAGATACTAGACTAAGTGGGACCCGTTGGGTCCCATGTTCACACGGGTGGGCTGGTCCCCCAACGCAATGTTCCACCTCTCCACCAATCCAAAACTGGTGGCCAGTGGGAGGGGGGGCTTTCTGGACCGCTAGTATGGGTGTTGTGGGCCAAAGGGACTGGTTTCCAGAAGGCTAGTTTGGACATTGTGGGCCAAATGGGTTCTTGGGCTGGCAGCTCATTCACTCAGGCCTGGTGGGCTGGCAGCTCAGTCACTCAGGCCTGGTGGGCTGGCAGCTCAGTCACTCAGGCCTGGTGGGCTGGCAGCTCAGAAACTGCCAGAAATTCTGCCCAAAACAGGTGAGAGACTCTGTGAGAGAGAAGGGGGAGAGGGTGGAGAATCAATTTTAGACATTTTTCATCTTTTTCTGCAGGTCACAGCAATGAAGGAGGGAAGTCTATCTTGGCCTGGATCTCACAGAGAGCCAATGAAGGAAAATACTGGGGTGAGGTTTAATACTTGCAGGGGGAATACTTACTGATGGACCAAAGGGACTCTTTAAAAAAAATCTGTGTGGAATCTCAGGGAAAGACACTTTTTCTGGACTTTTCCTGGCCTGGCACGGGCCTTTTGGGCCAAAATGCTCCTACTGGGCTAATACGGGCATTTTGGGCCAAAGGGACTAGTTTCTCAGCTAATATGGGCCGTGGGCTGAAATTAGTGGTCTCAGGCTGGCCAAACAACTAATTTCATTTCATTTCCATTTCAATTTCAAGCACAAGGCAGGCCAAACAACTAATTTTATTTCCATTTCCATTTCAAGCACAGGGCGGGGCAAACAACTAATTTCCATTTCCATTGCAGTTTCAAGCACAGGGCAGGCCAAACAGCTCATAGCACTTTCATTTCATTTCCATTTCCATTGCAGTTTCAAGCACAGCGCAGGCCAAACAGCTCATTGCATTTTCATTTCATTTCCATTTCCATTTCAAGTACAGGGCAAGCCAAACAACTAATTTCCATTTCCATTGCAGTTTCAAGCACAGGGCAGGCCAAACAGCTCATAGCACTTTCATTTCATTTCCATACAGAGCTAACAAATCATTTATTGCAAGTACATTGCAGATTCACAGCTTAGAATCACAGTTGTGACCTCTCCCTCGCGATCTTCCAGAGTGACTGATTCACGTCCAGGCATCCGGGGTTTTATAGTCCTGTCCCCCCCGAAAGGGGCATTATCTTCATCATGGTGATTGACAGGCGAAAGGACCAATCAGCTGATCTCAAGATTTTTTTAATACTCATAACATTTTTATTTTTCATCGATCTGAAAAATCCTCGGGGCTGCCTCAGTGGAGGAGGACTGTGAGTAAGATGGCAAAAAATCATAGCGATATAGGGTAGCGTTTTTTCTAAAATCAGTATAGAGTGCAGACAGGAAATGGTCAAGATGAGATTTTTAGTTATATAGATGTGCCAGTCAGCAGCATTCCCTTTGTGGACATCTTGTTGTACTGGAAGACAAACAGGTTAGGTTCACAAGGTTAATTCGGGACTGTCATATGTTGATCGAATGGAGCGGCTGGGCTTGTATACTCTGGAATTTAGAAGGAATAGTTGTGAATCTGTGGAATTCTTTGCCTCAGAAGGCCGTGGAGGCCAATTCTCTGGATGCTTTCAAGCGAGAGTTAGATAGAGCCCTTAAAGATAGCGGAGTCAGGGGATATGCGGAGAAGGGAGGAACGGCAGTACTTAATGTGGATGATCAGCCATAATCACAGTGAATGGCAGTGCTGGCTCAAAGGGCTGAATGGCCTATTCCTGCACCTATCGTCTCAGATTCAGATTCAAACTTTATTGTCATTGTGCAGTGTACAGTACAGAGACAACAAAAAGCAGTAAAGCAACGAAAAGCAGTGTCTATTGTTAAGCAGAGTGACATGCAAGGATTTGTAGATCCCCATTATGTCCGTCAGCAAGGATGTTACCAAGCATCCGAAGAAGAGTCCCGACCCTAAATGTCAGCTGTCTATGTTCTCCCGAGATGCTGTCTGACCCAATGAGTTACTCCAGCACTTTGTGTCTTCCTATGTTACCAAGCCGACCTCGTCTTTAAGACTGTGGATCCCTGCAGATGCTGGAAGATCGAAGGTACACAAAAATGCTGGAGAAACTCAGCGGGTGCAGCAGCATCTATGGAGCAAAGGAAATAGGTGACGTTTCATCCCGAAACATCACCTATTTCCTTCGCTCCATAGATGCTGCTGCACCCGCTGAGTTTCTCCAGCATTTTTGTGTACCTTTGCATTTCATTGATGGTGTGGACACTCATTCGAAAGAATATCTCGGGAGGATCCAGAGGCAAAAGTGTGGGGCTTGCTGGCTCTGAGTTCCTCCCTCACGTCCACCCCCTCCTTGACTGCATAAGGAAGTTTGGATAGGAAAGGTTATGTGGCTAAGGGGATCAGAGGGTATGGAGAGAAGGCAGGTACGGGATACTGAGTTGGATGATCAGCCATGATCATATTGAATGGCGGTGCAGGCTCGAAGGGCCGAATGGCCTACTCCTGCACCTAATTTCTATGTTTCTATGGTGCAAACACAGGCAGGTGGGACCAAAGATCCTATAGCGGGGGGGATAAGGCCTAGTGTGTGTGAAGTTGCGGGGAGGTTTACAATGTTTCTTATTTACAATGTTTCTTATTTAATGTCCCTTGTCTAGTCTGAAATAAAGTTCATTATTGGATCAGAAGAAATATAATTGTGTGTGTTATATGATTATATACATTTATATAATTTTCATGTATGTGTGTTTATAAACATTTTATTCTTTAACAAGAATTAACAGAATTATGAACTAACAGAATTATGAATCTAACCCTATATCACGCACAAAAAGTTCCATCAAATTTTATTGTTGACAAGAAGTATGAACTGACAGATTTATGAATCTAACCCACACAAACTGTTGCCCCACAACATTGATTACACTGCGAGTCGGGTCGGGTCAGGTAGGCTCAGGTTACTAAAATGGGCGGGGATAAATGCCCAGGATCCCCTCCGTAGCGTACTACACGTCAGCCCATTGCATTTCGCAGGAGTAGCCTATCTTGCTCCGCTATAGGATCTTTGGGTGGGACTACAGCAGATGTTGGTCAATGGAGGATCACGTGACCGGTCATGTGGCACGCGCAAGCTGTGGGATCACGTGGTCCGCCGCGGGGTCGCCGCTCTCGTCACGTGACCCCCGCTGGGGCTGTGGGGAATGGCGCCGGGAGCCCCGGTGCGCCCCCTGCTGGCCGCGGCGCCGAGCCGCCGGATAGCGACCCGCAGCCAATCGGAACACCGGTGCCGAGGAGAGCTCACGCTAGCCAATAGCCGCCGCGCTTTTATCTCCCGCCAATGAGCAGCGGGGAAACAGCTGCTGCTGCTGCTGGCGGTCACGGGGGCGGCAACCAATCGGGGAGAGAGAGGGGGAGGTGACGTAACGGCGGCGCTCGTGCTGTCGTGACGCGGGGTGGGGGCGGGGACCGTTGACCCCCCCCCCCCGTCACCAGCGGCGCGGACGTCGAGCGGGAGCGAGCGGGGATGGAGCGCGCACGGAGAGGTCAGGGCGGCCTGTGTCGGGACCCTGGGTCAGCAGGATGGTCCCTGGGTCAGCAGGATGGTCCCTGGGTCAGCAGGATGGTCCCTGGGTCAGCAGGATGGTCCCTGGGTCAGCAGGATGGTGCCTGGGTCAGCAGGATGGACCCTGGGTCAGCAGGATGGTCCATGGGTCAGCAGGATGGTCCATGGGTCAGCAGGATAGTGTCTGGGTCAGCAGGATGGTCCATGGGTCAGCAGGATGGTCCATGGGTCAGCAGGATGGTCCATGGGTCAGCAGGATAGTGTCTGGGTCAGCAGGATGGTCCATTGGGTCAGCAGGATGGTCCCTGGGTCAGCAGGATGGACCCTGGGTCAGCAGGATGGACCCTGGGTCAGCAGGATGGACCCTGGGTCAGCAGGATTGTCCGTGGGTCAGCAGGATGGACCCTGGGTCAGCAGGATTGTCCGTGGGTCAGCAGGATGGTCCCTGGGTCAGCAGGATTGTCCGTGGGTCAGCAGGATGGTGCCTGGGTCAGCAGGATGGTCCCTGGGTCAGCAGGATGGACCCTGGGTCAGCAGGATTGTCCGTGGGTCAGCAGGATGGTCCCTGGGTCAGCAGGATGGTCCCTGGGTCAGCAGGATGGACCCTGGGTCAGCAGGATGGTCCCTGGGTCAGCAGGATGGACCCTGGGTCAGCAGGATGGTCCCTGGGTCAGCAGGATGGTCCCTGGGTCAGCAGGATGGACCCTGGGTCAGCAGGATGGTGCCTGGGTCAGCAGGATGGACCCTGGGTCAGCAGGATGGTGCCTGGGTCAGCAGGGTGGACCCTGGGTCAGCAGGATGGTGCCTGGGTCAGCAGGATTGGCCCTGGGTCAGCAGGATGGTCCCTGGGTCAGCAGGATGGTCCCTGGGTCAGCAGGATGGACCCTGGGTCAGCAGGATGGACCCTGGGTCAGCAGGATGGTGCCCTGGGTCAGCAGGATGGTCCCTGGGTCAGCAGGATGGACCCTGGGTCAGCAGGATGGTCCCTGGGTCAGCAGGATGGTGCCTGGGTCAGCAGGAAGGTGCCTGGGTCAGCAGGATGGTCCCTGGGTCAGCAGGATGGTGCCTGGGTCAGCAGGATGGTCCCTGGGTCAGCAGGATGGTCCCTGGGTCAGCAGGATGGTCCCTGGGTCAGCAGGATGGTGCCTGGGTCAGCAGGATGGTCCCTGGGTCAGCAGGATGGTGCCTGGGTCAGCAGGGTGGTCCCTGGGTCAGCAGGGTGGTCCCTGGGTCAGCAGGATGGTCCCTGGGTCAGCAGGATGGTGCCTGGGTCAGCAGGATGGTCCCTGGGTCAGCAGGATGGTGCCTGGGTCAGCAGGGTGGTCCCTGGGTCAGCAGGGTGGTCCCTGGGTCAGCAGGATGGTCCCTGGGTCAGCAGGATGGTCCATGGGTCAGCAGGATGGACCCTGGGTCAGCAGGATGGTGCCTGGGTCAGCAGGATGGTGCCTGGGTCAGCAGGATGGTCCATGTGCCAGCAGGATGGACCCTGGGTCAGCAGGATGGTGCCTGGGTCAGCAGGATGGTCCCTGGGTCAGCAGGATGGTGCCTGGGTCAGCAGGATGGTGCCTGGGTCAGCAGGATGGTGCCTGGGTCAGCAGGATGGTGCCTGGGTCAGCAGGATGGTGCCTGAGGATGGGGACAGTCCCCGTCCCCGGTGATCCCTGATGTTGGCGAGATGATGGTTCATCAGAGGAAGGGATCTCCCAGCGTCAGCAGGATGGTACCTGGGCTCAGTGGGTGAGGAGTTCCCGGGGTCAGGAGCATGTGTCAGACATCAAGGGGCTCTCAGCATCAGGAGGACAGTGTCTGAGGTCTGAAGGAATGTGGTGTGTGGGGTTGAGAACCAAGTTGGGATTGAGGTGGCCAAATCCCCACCTGCCCAGAGTGTGTTCACTATGAATTTACTGAAATTCTTCTTTGGTGTTTCAGACCTGAGCGAAGTTTATTCCAGACTGTTTGATCACAGGCCCGTCGTGCAGGCAGAAATCCGCTATTTTGTAAAGGAGTTTGAGGTCAGTATCTTTGCACTAAAAATGTGTAACAGTGATGCTCTTCTGCACTCAGCTCCCAGCTCCTTCATCAATGCCTGGCATCCTTTTACCTTTCTCTTTCTCATTGTTCCCGACTTTTCATTTCACTGCACATCTCGTATGTGTATGTGACGAATAAACTTGACTTGACTTGACTTGACCGCGGTTCATGTTACCCTAGAATACAACGCCAATTTGCTCTTCCAGTGTTGTTGATGTCGCGTTGCCAACTTTTGTGTCTGATACGGAGCCCAGTTACACTTGTGTGTTTGTGGCCAAGCACATTTGCCATCCCTGAAGGTAACAACAGAGTCAAGGGATATGGGGAGAAAGGAATGGGTTACTGATTTTGGATGATCAGCTATGATCATATAGGGGGGTTGCACGAAAGGTCACTGGGTCATAGGGCTCGACGCACGGAGCCGCTAAATCCAACTGGAAGACATCCGTCACTTCCGGTATATGTTATTAATGCTAGAAACGCGTACTTTCCTACCTGTTAAAAACCGCCAAAATGTTGAATTTTTGCGCTGAAAAAAATTTGTGGGAGTCGAGGTAAGTGTGAGAGACATGTACCCAACTTTAGAATTCCAAACGTGAAGCGAAATGAAGGTATAGGGAAGCGAGAACTGAAGGGACTACAGCAGCTAAAGTGCTTGGTAAACATTGAAAATATTGGGAATTATCGCGAACATTGGCCGTTTGCTCACTGCATTTCATCAAGTAAGGCATTATTTGTGTTTTTTCTTGATTCCTTTGGTAATGAAAAATTCTCAGACGTGATAAATCTGGCTGTAAATTTTTCTTCAGATGCGTTTTCATTTTGTATGTAAAAACCCACGAGAACCATGGGCGATTTAAAAAAATTACAGCCAGATTTATCACTTCTGAAACTTTTTAGATGCCAAAGGAATCAAGCAAAAACACAAATAATGCCTTACTTGATGAAATGCAGTGAGCAAACGGCCAATGTTCGCCAAGCACTCTGGCTGTTGTTGTCCCTTCAGCTCTCGTTTTTATCTACCGTCATTTCTCCTCACTTTTGGAATTCTGAAGTAGGCTAAATGTCTCACACGCTTGTCCTGATTTCCATAATTATTTACAGCGCAAAAATTGACAATTTCAGCGGGTTTTAACGGGCCCGCTACGCTGGAAACATTGGTAAGTGCCTACCTGCAGTTTATCGCGTGTAATCCATTTGGAGTAGCCTAGCAACAGTACGGGTCATGGGTCGTGACCCGACTGCCGTGAAACCTCCCTATTGAATGGTGGTGCTGGCTCAAAGGACCGAATGGCCTACTCCTGCACCTATTTTCTATGACGAGATGTGGAATTCACTGCCTGATGGGTAGATGCAAATTCAACAGTAGATTTACATTAGGCAGTAACAGAATAAGGTGCAGATACACAATAAACAATAGGTGCAGGAGTAGACCATTCAGCCCTTAGAGCCAGCACCGCCATTCATTGTGATCATGGCTGATCATCCCCAATCAGCACCCCGTTCCTGCCTTCTCCCCATATCCCCTGACTCCGCTATCTTTAAGAGCTTTGTCTAGCTCTCTTGAAAGCATGCAGAGAACCAGCCCCCACCGCCCTCCAAGGCAGAGAATTCCACACTCACAACTCTCTTTGTGAAAAAGTTTTTCCTCATCTCCGTTCTAAATGGCTTACCCCTTATTCTTAAACTGTGGCCCCTGGTTCTGGACTCCCTCAACATCAGGAGCATGGCACGTGGAAATTAATAGTTTCCAAAGTTAGAGATTGGACTGATACAAATGCATTGGCCAGAATGGGCCTTTTATCTCGTAAGGATGTACGAGAAATTAACGAAGACCCTTTTTTAATTTTGGTTTAAATTTTGGCCTAGTGGTTTTATCAACTGACATATTTAGCTCTGCAAAGAGGATATACACGCCTTTCTGCCCTGCCTCTTCCAGGACAGATTGTTTGATGTCCAGTTATCTGGTGAATGATTGTTCGCTTTTAAAAATTTTTTGTTTTTATACATATGGCCTTTCTCTCCCCCTCGCTAAAGGAGAAGCGTGGATTTCGAGAACAAAGAGGGCTTGAAAACGTGGACAGTACGATCAAGGAATTCAGCACGCAGTCCTTTCCGGATGTCTGTGAGGACCTGGGCAGCAGCATTCCCACCGTTCTTCCCCGATGTAAGACTATAGTCGTTAACGGGATACTGACTTGGCACAGGCTGTCCTCGGGTTATGAACACCTGACTTATGGACGCCCCTACTTACGAACGAGCTCCAATAGTATAAAATTCAAAACAGCAACTTATGTATGTATGTTGGTTCTTAGAAATAGAAACATAGAAACTAGGTGCAGGAGAAGGCCATTCGGCCCTTCGAGCCAGCACCGCCATTCATTGTGAACATGGCTGATCGTCCCCTAAATGACAGAGCTACTTTCCCTCTCTCTCACCATCCACCTTTAATACGTTCTTCTCAGTTTTATATACATTTGATGCTGTTTTGTTACAATACTGTGGAGGATTGGTTACCACGTCAAATGATTTTAGTGTACTTCCGACAAAATCAAGTCATGGATCGCTGTAGAAACAGAACTCGTTTGTTACCCAGAGATAGCCTATAACTTAATTGCTGAGAGCGGTTTTGATGGAATTAATTGGGAGGTGGTGCTTCGAGAATAGGGCAGATAGTTTTCAGAGGACCCAAGTTTAAAATATCGTGATAGGGAGGTGAAAATATTTTCAAGTCACTGACCTGCAAGGCAGAGCCTGTAAAGAGAAGTGGAAGCAGATTCACAAATAACTTTCCAAAGGAGTTAAATACTTGCAGAAGTAAACATTACTGTGTGGCGGCTCCCAAGGGTCGTGCCATCATACTGTCGAACCCCTCGGCACGGGAGTGGTTCAGTCCGGAGGCGGCCCTTAGCCAGAGGGTTTAAAGGCAGGGGTTTGGGTGCCATCTTTCTCTTGTTTGGTCTTCCCTACAACCGGGAGGAACATAATAAAAGGTGCCTCTCAAAACACTGGACTTCGTGCTTCCTTTTGAGACCCACGCACTACATTGGTGACCCCCGACGCTCCATTGGCGTCATGATGGAGAGAAGAGAAAGCCCTACCTCCTCACACGCTGGCCCGGCCCTGTCTCTGGACGCGGTCTCGGTGAAACTGCCCAACTTCTGGACCACCCGGCCGCTCATCTGGTTCCAGCAGGCGGAGGCCCAGTTCAACCTGCGGGGCATCACGGTCGATGCCACCCGCTTCTATTACCTGGTGGGGGCCCTCGACCAGGACACGGTTGAAGAGGTCACGGACTTCCTCGCAGCCCCCCCGGACACTGATAAGTATCTCGGCCTTAAGGAGCTCCTGCTCCAGATTTATGGCCTAAGCAGGATGGAGCGTGCTGCTAGGATCCTGCATATGGAGGGCCTAGGCGACCGACGGCCATCTAGCCTCCTAAAGGAGATGGTGGCTCTACTGGATGGGCACACGCCGTGCCTGTTGTTCGAGTACACCTACCTGCATCTGCTGCCGGCCTACATTCGTCTGCAGCTCACAGACGCCTCGTTTGCCGACCTCAGGGCCCTCGGGAGGCGCGCCGACGCGCTGTGGATGGCGCGCCCTGATGACGTCAGCGCGCTGGCCGTCGGCAGGCGTGCCGATGACGTCACCCCGGCAGCTCCCGATTTCCTCCGGTGGGGCGGGGGAGCTGTGGAAGGAGTGACAGCTCCAGCCCGACGGCCCGTACGATCGCCCCCAGCGGCAGTGAGGGGTACTGCACCTGCAGTCCAGCGCCAGCAAGCTGCAGGCACCACCAGCGGGAGCAGGCAAGCTCCAAGTAACACCAACATGAGGCGCTGGTGCTATTTCCATCAGCGCTGGGGTGCTGCAGCACGACAATGCCGCCAGCCGTGCACGTTCCCGGGAAACGCCTGGGCCGGCTGCCAATAGTCCCCGCGGCGGCCGGCCAAATTCACCGCCTTTTCGCCTGGGATCGGCGCTCCGGGACCCGCTTCCTCGTGGATACTGGAGCGGAGCTCAGCGTCCTGCCCCCTTCGCTGGCCGACATTCGTTCCGGTAAGCGGGGGCCCGTCCTCACCGCGGCGAATGGCAGCCCCATCCGCACATATGGAGTGCGCATGGTTCCGATCGTGTTCGGCTCCTGCCATTTCTCGTGGCGGTTCACCATTGCCGACGTCTCCCAGCCATTGCTCGGGGCCGATTTCCTCCGGGCGCATTCCCTCATGGTGGACGTCAGGCGTCAACGTTTGGTCAACGCCGCTACGATGGAGCCGATCACGTTGCGTTTGTATCAACCGGTGGGACGGCCCCTGGCGTCCGTGGACTCCCGCTTCGCACAGATCTTGGCCGCGTTCCCAGACATTCTGACCCCACAGTTTCGATCATCGACCCCCAGCCACGGAGTGGTACATTTTATCCAGACTACCGGCCCACCACTCCATGCACGAGCACGCCGACTGCCGCCGGATAAACTGCGTCTGGCACGGCGGGAATTCCGCACAATGGAGACCTTGGGGATCGTCCGCCCTTCGAGCAGCCCTTGGGCGTCCCCACTCCACATGGTCCCTAAGTCGAGCGGGGGCTGGCGACCTTGCGGGGATTACCGACGGCTGAACGCCGCAACAACAGCGGATCGATACCCCGTACCCCACATCCAGGACTTCACCGCCCATTTGGCTGGGGCCACAATATTTTCAAAAGTGGATCTGGTACGGGGTTATAACCAGATCCCGGTTCATCCGGATGACGTACCCAAGACGGCGATCATCACGCCATTCGGACTTTACGAGTTCACGCGGATGCCGTTCGGCCTCAAGAACGCTGCGCAGGCCTTTCAACGCCTAATGGACGGGGTTTGTCGCGACCTCGATTTCGTGTTTGTGTACCTGGACGACATCCTGGTGGCCAGCCGCTCGCAGCAGGAGCACTGCGCCCACCTTCGGCAGCTCTGTCAGCGGCTCAGCGAGCATGGTTTGGCCATCAACCTCGACAAGTGCCGTTTTGGTGTAACCGAGATTGACTTCCTCGGCCACCGCGTGACTGCGCAAGGCGCGATTCCCCTGCCTGACAGGGTCGACGCCATCCGTCGGTTTCCCCGCCTACGCACGGTGTGTGGCCTGCAGGAGTTTGTCGGCACGGTGGCGTTTTACCATCGTTTCGTGCCATCCGCGGCCCACATCATGCGGCCTCTGTATCAACTTCTGGCGGGTGGGCAGAACAAGAACGTTGAATGGACCCACGAGGCAGGGGCAGCTTTTGACGGCGCGAAGGAGGCCCTTGCTCGGGCCATACTGCTGGTGCACCCGCGGGAAGATGCCCCGACTGCTCTCACGGTGGACGCCTCGGAGTCGGCGGTTGGTGCTGTGCTGGAGCAACTGACGGGCGGAGCTTGGCGGCCCCTGGCCTTCTACAGCCGGCACCTCAACCGTGCGCAGACGAAATACAGCGCGTTCGATCGCGCTGTACCTGGCAGTGCGCCATTTTCGCTACTTCCTGGAGGGCCGCCCGTTCACCGCCTACCACAAGCCGCTCACTCGCCCTGGCGAAGGTTTCCGACCCCTGGTCCGCACGACAGCAGCAGCAATTGGCCTACTTTCGGAGTATACAACATCTATCCGCTACATCGAGGGGAAGGAGAACCGGGTGGCCGACGCATTGTCCCGCCCCGCTATCAACGCCGTGTTCGAGGTGGCGCCCGGATTTGACTATTCTGCTCTGGCAGAGGCACAGCTCACGGACGATGAGGTGCCCGCTTACCGTACTGCCATCTCCGGCCTCCGCCTCGAGGATGTCCCTCTCGGTCCTGGGGGAGTGACAATCCTGTGCGATGTGTCGTCCGGTCAGCCGCGCCCCATCGTCCCTGCCACCTGGCGCCGGAGGGTGTTCGAGGTGATCCACGGACTGGTTCACCCATCAATCCGGGCGACAACGGCACTAGTGGCCGCTCGTTTCATGTGGCACGGTCTGCGCAAGGAGGTTGGCCGTTGGGCTCGCACCTGCATTCCGTGCCAGACGGCAAAAATCCAGCGCCAGGTCCGTACGCCTCTCCAGGAGTTTGGTCTACCTCACCGGCGATTCGACCATCTCCACGTAGACATTGTAGGGCCTCTCCCGCCGTCCAGGGGCATCACCCACCTTCTTACAATGGTGGACCGCTTCACGCGGTGGCCGGAGGCCATTCCGCTGGCCGATACTTCAACGGCTACGTGTGCTCGTGCGTTGTCCGCGCACTGGATTGCTCGCTTCGGGGTGCCGGCGCACATCTCCTCAGACCGGGGGCCACAGTTCACCTCCGAGCTGTGGTCAGCCATGGCTCGCTTGCTGGGGGTGCGGCTACACCACACCACGGCTTACCACCCGCAAGCTAACGGTCTGGTGGAGAGGTTCCACCGGCAGCTAAAGGCAGCACTGAAGGCACGACTCTCCGGCCCGGACTGGATGGACGAGTTGCCATGGGTCATGCTGGGCATCCGGACTGCTCCCAAAGAGGACTTGGCCTCATCATCGGTGGAGCTCGTGTACGGGTCGCCACTCACGGTGCCTGGGGAGTTCGTGCCGTCGGCGCCGGGGCAGCAGGGAACGCCCTCATCCACCCTAAAGCGCCTTCGCGAGCGAGTTGGCAGGCTCGCACCCGTCCCGACGTTCCGCCATGGGACATTTCGCCCACACGTGCCATCAGCCCTCAGGGACTGCCCATACGTCTTCCTGCGCCGTGATGCCCACCGGACGCCACTCCAGAGGCCGTACGAGGGCCCGTTCCGGGTGCTAGAACACGGGCAGTCGACTTTTGTCCTGGACATGGGGGGCCGGCCGGAGGCAGTGTCGATTGACCGTTTGAAGCCGGCACACCTGGACATTGACCAGCCGGTGCTGGTTGCCCAACCTCGGCCTCGAGGGCGCCCCCCTTCACGGCTCCCTCCGTCTGTCACTCCACCTGTCCTCCCGCCGGTCCCTCGACCTGTCCCTCCACCTATGCCTCCGCAAGCCCCACGATCGGCTGACTTCCGCACGCGGGCCGGCCGGGTCGTGCGCCCGCCGGTGCGTTTCGTGCCTCTGGTTCTGGGGGGGGGGTCCTGTGGCGGCTCCCAAGGGTCGTGCCATCATACTGTCGAACCCCTCGGCACGGGAGTGGTTCAGTCCGGAGGCGGCCCTTAGCCAGAGGGTTTAAAGGCAGGGGTTTGGGTGCCATCTTTCTCTTGTTTGGTCTTCCCTACAACCGGGAGGAACATAATAAAAGGTGCCTCTCAAAACACTGGACTTCGTGCTTCCTTTTGAGACCCACGCACTACAACGGGGTCATTGCAAAGGGGATGGAGTTTTGTCACAAATGTTCTGGATATAGGTGAGAACATACCTAGAATATACCTCTCACACTTTTGATCCTTTTATCTAAAAAAGGGTAGAGGAGCATTGGGGGCAGTCCATAGAAATTTCACCAGGATAACTCCAAGGGTGAAGAATTGTTAAGAGGCTAAACAGTTGAGCCTGTATTCTTTTGAGTTTGGGGGTGATCTCCCTAAGACTTATAACATCATCATAAGACGTAGGTAATGCCATTTGGCCTATTGACTCTGCTCCACCATTCGATCATGACTGGTCTAGTTTTCACTCTCAACCCCATTCTCGGGCCGCCTCCCTGTTACCCTTGACACCCTTACTAATCAGTCCTGAAGGGGTAAGTATTGGACAAAAAGACAAGGTGCTGGAGGAACTCAGCAGGCCAGGCAGTTTGGAGGGAGTGGAGCGACGACATTTCGGGTCGATACCCTTCTTTAGTTTGATCTCCTAACCTACCCCAATGCGGCTCTTTATATGTGCACTTTCTATGAAGTTATAACACTATGTTCTGCACTCTGTTTATTTCATTTGCATTACATGTACCTATGTAGGATTCGATTGTACTGATAAGATATGATTTAACTGGATAGCATACAAACATGTGACAAAATTAAACTAACATCACTGCTGCCTTAAAAGTAGCAAATCACAGGCAGCTTATCAGCCCTGTAATATGAGAGGTTGGTTGTATTGGGTCGGTAGCTCCCAAGTGATTGAGCATGTCTGGTTGCAGCCCTAGGACCTATTGCACTATATGTGTTTATTTATTGAGTTATTGCACTATATTTGTTTGTTTATTTATTGAGTATGTGTGAATGTGTATATATACACACTGAACTTTTTTTTCTCCCGTTGTGTACTATGTTTACATGTTCTACACTCTTAACTCTTGTACTGTTGGACCACGTTTTGATTGCAGCCATTGCCGATGTTCCCTCCACCAAGTGGTTTTTCCATCTTGCCAAACACAGATTTCGCTCCTGGTGCTTCTAGGCTCACAGGCGTTTTCTCTTTTTTTTCAGTGGAAGCTGCAATCCAAATTACAAACAGAATCCAACAGAAGGAGCAGGAGGCAGATCAGGTCAGTAAAGCAGTGGAAAACAATACTCTTCCATGTTTAAACACAAGAAAATAGCAGCAGGAGTAGGCCACCAGGCCTCTTGAGCCCACTCTGCCAGTCAATAAGATCATGGTTGATCAATACTGGCTTCAACTCTCCTGTGCCAGCTCTCTAATTCCTTAATTCCATAATATATATTCCTCAAATATTTATCGATTTCCCTCTGTTATCAGGCTTCTGAATGGTTCTTCCATAAGCTAGGGTACAATCTGATTCTCCTCTACCTCATTGCGGACATTGGACTTTGTCTACGGAACTGTTGCGCTTCAATGCTGAGAACTGCATTCTGCACTCCATACCTTTCCCTTTGCTCTACCTATTGTACTTGAATTTGGTTTGATTGTATTTGTCTATAGTATAATCTGATTTGATTGTATAGCATGCAAATAGAGCTTTTCGCATGTGACAATAATAACCTAAACCGTAAATATATATGATGACCTGCCTCCACTACCATCAGGGGCAATGAATTCCCGAGATTCATTCGTGTCAGAGAAGACATTTCTACATGACTCAGTTTTAAATAACTGATTCCTTAAACAACTGCCCAAATTTCCTCACCCCCTCCTTCAATTCACCACCTCTGTAAAATAAATTTGGCTTGGTACATGGATAGGAAAGGTTTAGCAGGATATAAGCCAAACGCGGCATACATGAGCACAATCAAGTACATACTTGTATATGATTTGATTGTACTCGTGAACATTCAAGTGCTGCCACATACTGGTCCCATCTCTTACTGTGTGCCGACTTCATTGTGGCGTTATTATCTACTTGCAAACTGCGTTCTGAAAAGTTCTAAGGAAGGGAATCCTGCCGTAACCCTGGAAGGACCTATATTTTTTTATTTATAAAGAATACTTTATAAAAAAATTAAATACAATCACTACATGTATTTCTTTGCATTTATCGTGCCATTAAACCAATTAAACCAATGCATTCTCTTACAAAGTTGCAATGCACTAATGTTTCTTCTTGAAATAATGAACGTGTCGTGTTTGAGAGGCTTTTACGCAGCACCCAGTTTCTCAGTGTCCAGTAGGCGCTCAAACTGTGGCCCTTCCCCACAGATCCACGCCATAGCTGAAATGTGTTCATTGGCACCTAGTCTGCACTCATTTACAGGTACAGAAAAAAAGCCTGTTGGCCACGAGTTGTCAGCACAAGTTTGGAAATGTCAACATGTGCTTGAATGCGTGTTGCACTTTATGTTGCCTTCAGAGTGACCGGCTGCAAGCCAGCAGAGAGAGGCGCAAGGCTGAGTGGGAGGCCTTTGTGAAAGAGCAGCAACGCAAAGCTGCAGAGGTGGAGGCAGATCACACAAAAGCGGCCGAATGGCTGAAGCAACAGTATGCAGCGATGGAGAAGGACTTGGCAAAGTTTACCACAATCTGAGTGATCCTCAAATGCTGCTCTTTCCTGACCAAGACCGGATTGGATGTGACCATGGTGCTTATCACTGAAGCTGCAGGAGAGAACATTGAAATTAAGTTATTCCATTCTGCATTTAGTGTGAGAGCGGCTGCAATATGTTATGTTTATGAAGGTTTTTTCGATGGAGAAAATTATACAGCAAATTTTCCATCACTCTGCAACAGCAAAGCTGTAAACAGTTACAAATCACCTGGGCAAGCTGTGTGACAATGTTTTTATAAAAGCCTTATCAGTGCCATGCTTCAATGCTTTGTGATTACTGGCATAACGCTATTGATAATATGTAGGTGGTGAGAAATGATGGACTGGTATTTTATTTAAAGCATTTAGGAATTTGACATGCTTCTGCCAATCTACACGCTAAAGTGTTCTGTTGTTAAACCACACTTATCTCAATTCCACGAGAGAGCTTTGCAATTTGGAGAGGTGAAAAACTGAAAGGAGTGCCCGTGTGAATTCATGAGTTAGTGTCAAAACACATTCTTGGCAGCGTGCTGAAATAGTAATAAAACCGCTGGAGCAGATGAAATAAATATTTTAGACTGGTTTTGATAACATTCATGGTTTTCATCTACCACTGTGTTTTGATCTTCATCAATCACTGGTGCACCAGAGTAAATGCACCAACAGCAAGGAGTTTTAACCCAAGTTAAAAGCAAAAGTTTGGCGTTACTTAAATTTATTTGTGGGACGGGGTTGGAACGATCCTTTGTTCTTAAAAGCAGCTCAAGGAACTTCAAAATGTCTGGAACTTTTGGGCTAATTTGCCGGGCCACTTCATAAAAGTAATTAAGCGACATTTATATTTAGAGGAAAATGTTAGATTGATTGCATCTTATATGTTATGATTTGACTGGATGGCATGGCGATGAAGGGTTTTCATTGTATCGTGGTATGTGACAATAATAAACCAATACAAAAGTTTGAAATAAGTAAGAATACTGAAGTCCTCGCATTGCCATGGTGACGGATCTGTCCAACCTGCTGTGTTTTCCAAGATTTCATTATCTCTGGTGGCAATCTTTTATTGCAGTTTTCGGAAACATTTTCTTGCAATTGGATGGGAAAGCTTCCTGCTGCACAGAGTTCTTTCTCCACTCTGATGCAGTTTGTTTAAGAAACATTTAGACAGGTACATGGGTAGGATAGGTTTAGAGGGATACTAGACCAAGTGGGAGCCGTTGGGCCCCGTTCCTATAACGCAGTATTCCACCACTCACCTGTTCCCCCAACACAACCTGTTTCCACCACTCACCCGTTCCCCCAACGCAATTTTCCACCACTCACCCATAGCCCCCAAATGCGCAGGCGCAGCTCATTTCCCCTCATCCCCCAACACCCCCCCCTCCTCTTCACCCTCCCTCTTCTCTCCCCTCGCGTCCTCCCTTCCACTCCCTCTCTTGCCCTCCCTCTCCTTTCCCCTACCCTCAGTCACTCCCTCCATAGCCCCACTCCCCTGCCTACCCCCTCCTCTCCCTCTATCTCCCTGCTCCCCCACTCCTCACGTCTCCCATATCCCACTCCTTCACCAAACATAATGTTTAAATAACATTTCTCCTCTTCCCCTCCCCCACTCCCTCCCTCTCCTTACAACAATGTAACAAATCTCTCAATAGCACTGGGTGGAACACTTGATGGGCAATTTATGTAAATGATATGCCATTGTAATTTATGTAAATTATGTAAATTACATCCCATTCTCTCATATGCTGAGCTGAGCTTGTATACTCTGGATGAGAGGGGATCATATTGAAACATATAAGATTATTAAGGGTTTAGACACGGTAGAGGCAGGAAACATGTTCCCGGTTGGGGGAGTCCAGAACCAGGGGCCACAGTTTAAGAATAAGGGGTAAGCCATTTAGAACGGAGATGAGGAAACATTTTTTCTCATAGTGTTGTGAGTCTGTGGAATTTTCTGCCTCAGAGGGCGGTGGAGGCCGGTTCTGTGGATACTTTCAACAGGGAGCTTGATAGGGCTCTTAAAGATATGGGGAGATATGGGGATATAGGGAGAAGGCAGGAACAGAGTACTGATTAGGGATGATCAGCCATGATCACATTAAATGGCGGTGCTCGAAGGGCCGAATGGCCTACTCCTGCACCTATTGTCTTGTCTATTGTGACGTCATACGCTGTTAACTGCCAGAGGAACACTGCTGACGGGCAGTTTATGGAAATGAGATCCCATTGTGACGTCATAGCTGCTAACTGCCACTGCAACTTCAAATGATTTTTCTCAAACGATTTTGTAAAGTTTTAAACGTGAATGACGTAAAATATACCATCAATCTGAACGAAACTTGATACACCACACCACAGGACAATGGTGAGTAATGGTCCAAAAGTTGTAGCGATATCGTGAAACGTTTTGGCGTAATTCAGGGCATACAGACACGCAGACATGCAGACTCACAAACAAACAAGATGAGAGTTTTAGTAATACTAGATAGATGGGCCAAACGCAGGCAGGTGAGACTTGTGTAGATGGGACATGTTGGCCGGTGTGGGCAAGTTGGACTGATGGGCCTGTTTCCACGCTGTATGACTATGTGACAGAAGGTCATCAATTCATGTGATTGGTTGACTTTTCAGCCTGAAAATTAATTATTCAATTAACATCCAAATAGAGCCTCCCTCATCCAGTCCAGAGATCATGTATCTTAATTGGTACCAATCTCTTGCTTTAGAAGAATCTTAATATTGAGTCCTATTAAAGATTCTCGAGGATCTGAGACTAAATGGTGTATCTCACCAGTGATTGGCCAGTTATTGATGTTCTCTCTCATTTTGGCTTGTGGTGCAGAGGTTTGCTAAGGATAGGGCTGTGGACATTGTCTACAAGGTCTTTAGCAAGGCCTTTGAGAAGGCTCTATATGGTAGATTCAAGATTCAAGAGAGTTTATTGTCACGTGTCCCAGATAGGACAATTAAATTCTTGCTTTGCTTCAGCACAACAGAATATCGAAGGCATAAATACAGGACAGATCAGTGTGTCCATATACCATTGTATAAATATATACACACATGAATAAATAAAACAGATAAAGTGCAAATAAACTGATAATGGGCTATTAATGTTCAGAGTTTTGTTTGAGTTGAGTTCAATAGCCTGATGGCTGTGGGGAAGAAGCTGCTTCTGAACCTGGACGTTGCAGTCTTCAGGCTCCTGTACCTTCTACCTGAAGGTAACGGGGAGATGAGTGTGTGGCCAGGATGATATGGGTCCTTGATGATGCTGCCAGCCTTTTTGAGGCAGCGACTGTGATAGATCCCCTCGATGGTAGGGAGGTCAGAGCCGATAATGGACTGGGCAGTGTTTACTACTTTTTGTAATCTTTTTCGCTCCTGGGCACTCAAGTTGCCGAACCAAGCCACGATGCAACCGGTCAGCATGCTCTCTACTGTGCACCTGGAGACGTTAGAGAGAGTCCTCCATGACATACCGACTCTCAGTAATCTTCTCAGGAAGTAGAGGCGCTGATGTGCTTTCTTTATGATAGCATCAGTGTTCTCGGACCAGGAGAGATCTTCAGAGATGTGCACGCCCAGGAATTTGAAACTCTTGACCCTTTCCACCATCGACCCGCTGATATAAACAGGACTGTGGGTCCCCATCCTACCCCTTCCAAAGTCGACAATCAGTTCCTTGGTTTTGCTGGTGTTGAGGGCCAGGTTATTGTGCTGGCACCATTTGGTCAGTCGGTCGATCTCACTTCTATACTCTGACTCGTCCCCATCAGTGATGATGGAGTTCGCACTATGACCGGCTACGCAGTCATGAGTATAGAGTGAGTACAGCAGGGGGCTAAGCATGCAGCCTTGAGGTGCTCCCGTGCTGATTGTTATCAAGGCTGACCCTTTTCCATCAATTCGAACAGTCTGGATGAGGAAGTCGAGGATCCAATTGTAGAGGGGAGGACCAAGGTGAGACTGGTCCTTGATTATGCTGGTGGCCTTGCTGAGGCAGCATGAAGTGTAGATGGAGTCACTGGAAGGGAGGCTTCTTTTTGTGATGGTCTGGGTGACGTCCATAACTGCAATATTTTATGCTCCTGGATGGAGCTGTTCCCAAACCAGGTTATGATATATCCCAATAAGATGCTTTCTACAGCACATCTGTAGAAGTTGGTGAGGGTTTTTGAGGACATGCTGAACTTCCTAAGCCTTCTAAAGAAGTAGAAGTGTTGGTGAGCTTTCTTGGCTGTAGCTTCGATGTGGCTGGTCCAGGACAAATTACTGGTGATGTTTATGCCTAAGAACTAGAAGCTTTTGACCATTTGCACTTCGGCACCATCAATGCAGACGGGGATGTGCGTACTGCTTCGCTTCTTGATGTCAATCACTATCCTTTGTCTTGCTGACATTGAGGGAGAGGTTGTTGCAAGGTTCTCAACCTTTCTGTAGTCTGGCTCATCATTATTTGATATTCAGTTAATACAATAAGGGATGGTAATAAACTAAATATATTTAGTTAATATGGTCTATATACATAGACCACCAGGGGCTCCGGGGAGATGGCAGCCCTGCCGGCAGTCTGTTTATCTTTTCACTCATTTTGTTATTTTTTTAGTTTGTTAAAAGTTTTTGTTTTAACGTTCTTCGGTTTGTTTTATGTGGGGGAGGGGATTGGGGGAATTTTTTTGTCAAGTTCCTACCTTCCCGGAGATGTGATCAATTTTCAGATCACATTCTCCGGGCTCTGCGGTCTACCATCGATGGAGTTGGAAGCTTCCTCGGACTGTCGTGAGCCCCACCGCGGGGCGCGGACTTAACATCGGAGCCGATCCCTTGCATGGGATCGCTCCCGCTGCGACCACCGCAGAATCACCATCAAGGGCTCGCAGTCTTCGGGTGAGGCAGTCGGGAGCTCCAACATCGCGGAAGGTTCACCAGCGCCGACACGAGGTTCGATCGCCCGGCGCGGGGGAGCTGTCATCTCCCCAATGCGGGAGCTTGATTGCCTCGACACTGAGGGCCCGAACGCCGCCAGCTACGGGAGTCAAGATCATCCCGTCAAGGGGGGTTCGAGGCCCACGAGGAAGAACTAAGGGAAGGACTTGAACTTTATTTCGCCTTCCATCACAGTGAGGAATGTGTAGGAGTCACTGTGGTGGATGATCATGTTAAAATGTGTTTTTGAAGTGATCTGTTGCTTTTAATTGTATGACTGACCTGGCCAATGAAATTCCTCGTATATTGCAAAACATACTTGGCGAATAAAGTGTGACTCTGATTCTGATTCTGAAGTTTGTGGGTGACAGCAACATTGATGGTATAGTCTACAGTAAAGAGGGATATAAGACTTTGCCTTCCATCACAGTGAGGAGGAGATTTGCTGTGATGGATGTTTGTGTAAATTGTGTTGTGTCTTGGTTCTTCTTCTTGTTTGTATGACTGCAGAAACCAAATTTCATTTGAACCTCTGGGTTCAAATGACAACAAATAAATTGTATTGTATTGTATTGTATATGTAAATTTACAATGGGATGCAGATGAATTTGGGAAGTGGGCCAAAGAATAGCAGATAGAATTTAATTCAAACAAGTCTGAGGAGTTACATTTTGGTATGTTAAACCATGGCAGGACTTGCACATTAAATGGCAGGGCCCTGGATAGTACTGTCGAACAGGGATCTGGGGGTACTGGTATATAGTTTCATGAAAGTGAGCACACGAGTAGACGGTGATAAAGAAGGGCTTTATAGGTCAATACAGAAATTGGGAAGAAATGTTAAAGTCGTTGGTGAGGCCACAGTTGGCCAGGGTATTGTGTGCAATTTTGGTTGTCCAGTTATAGGAATATGTCATTAAGCTGGATAAGATGCAGGAAAGATTCATGAGGATATTACTGAGACTAGGACATGGGTTCAGCTAGTGGGGTTGAACCAGAGAGAGTACCAGCACATTGGAGAAAATGAAGGCAAGTCATCGGTCCAGTGGGTGGCAGCCAAGTGTAGTCATTAGTAGAAATCCTCTTTCTCAGTCCTACACCCACCCTTGGGTAGTGTATGAATAGGGTGGCACGGTGGCGCAGGAAAGAGTTGCTGGTTCACAGAGCCTACAATGCCAGAGACCCAATTCGATCCCGACTATGGGTGCTGTTTGTACGGAGTATGTATGTTCTCCCTCTGATCGCATGGGTTTTCTCCGAGATCATACATAAATTACACACAAATTCTACGAGACATTGAAAAGAAAAGGACTACAAAATCAATCGGTACTAAACATAAGTAGGGAGATTGTGAGATTTAGTGGGATGTTCTAGAGAATGGTATATGGCCAGGTTAAAGTACAGCTGCCAGTGGTGGAGCAGTTACATTCCAGGATGTCAAGGGGGTGGAATTGGAAATGCTAGGGTTCGTGGCAATGTGCGAGAGGTTCTCTATGAGATTGTCTGCCTATTAGGCACCTCAGGTTGTGGAGAGCCACATAAATTACCTTCTTAAGACAGCACCTCTTGTAGATAGATGGCTTTGATTCTTAGAAGGGCAGTTCCAGTGATGGAATGGTCTGTGTCCACCACCGTCTGCAGCCTCTTGAGTTCCCGTGCCTTGGAGTTACCATACCATGCCATGATGCAACCAGTCAGGATATTTTCTACAATGCATCTGCAGAGGTTTGTTAGAGTATTCAGTGGCGTGCCATAGCTCCTTGAACTTCTACGAAAGAGGTGCTGGCATGCCTTCTTCGTGATTGCATCAACGTTGAGCAAAAATACTAAGCTTGCAGCAGTCGATGTTAGGGTAGATTTTTAAGAAGATAATATGTGCTTTAGATAGCTGATTTGTCTTGGTGGTGATGGGTTGGGTTTGCCTTTGGTCGTAGTGTCATTACCAAGTTACTTAAAAGTAAATAACTCCAGAATGTTTTCGCTGAGGTGGCTTGCCCTTTAGAAGTGGAAACTCCAGCAAACTGTGATGTTGCATGCTTCCCTTTTGATCATCTGAGGGTTAAATCACATCAATAAGTAAGAAAATGAGATAGTGTTTTGTTCTGAATCTTCTCCAGTCTGTAGAAAGGTATAAAACTAGAATTTGGCAGCAGAGTAGCCATTATCAAATAATCCTCCGACATTTTCGTCACCTCCAATGTGATCCCACCACTTGCCACATCTTCCCATCTCCTCCCCTGTCTGCTTACCGCAGCGACCGCTCCCTCCGTAACTCCCTGGTCAATTCGTCCCTTCACACTCGAACCACCCCTCTCCGGGCACTTTCCCTTGCAACGGCAGGAAATGCTACACTTGTCACTTTACCTCCCCACTTGACTCCATTCAAGGACCTAAACAGTCTTTCCAGGTGCGGCAGAGGTTCACCTGCACCTCCTCCAACCTCATCTATTGCATCCGCTGCTCTAGATGTCAGCTGCTCTACATCGGGAGACCAAGCGTATGCTTGGCGATCACTTCGCCCAACACCTCCACTCCGTTCGCAATAACCAACCTGATCTCCTGGTGGCTCAGCACTTCATCTCCCCCTCCCATTCCGAATCTGACCTTTCTGGCCTGGGCCTTCTCCATGGCCAGAGTGAGGACCACTGTAAATTGGAGGAGCAGCCCCTCATGTTTCGCTTGGGCAGTTTGCACCCCAGTATTATGAACATTGACTTATCTAATTTCAGGCAGACCCAACTTTCTACTCCCCTTCTCAGCTCTCCCTCAGCCCACTGGCTCCACCGCTTCCTTTCTTCTTCCCCCCCCCCCTCACATCAGTCTGAAGAAGGGTTTTGACCCGAAACATTGCCTATTTCCTTCGCTCCATAGATGCTGCCTCACCCGCTGAGTTTCTCCAGCATTTTTGTCTACCATCAAGTATTGCTGTTTGGGCTAATTCCACTTATAGGCAATATCTTTTTATAATCTATAGCCCTTGTTATTAACCCCCCTGTTAAGGGAAATAGCTCACACCCTTCAACCACCCTAACTCTCATAAGTTTATAGACATTGATATTATCTCCCTAGATAGACCTAAAATGCTGGAGTAACTCAGCCGCTCAGGCAGCACCTCCAGAGAGAAAGGATAGGAACCTTTATTCAGTCTGAAGGGTTCAAACCCGAAACGTCACCTATTCTTTCTCGCTAGATATGCTGCCTGACCCGCTGAGTTGCTCCAGTATTTTGTGTCTATCTTTGGTATAAACCAGAATCTGCAGTTCCTTCCTATAGATTTAATCTCCCCTCTGCTTTCTTTGTTCCAAATAAAACAATCTCAGCCTCCTAAAATTCTCTGGCCCTTGTAACAACATAAATCTTCTCTTGTCGTTCTCTAAAGCTAAAACCTTTTGTACGGTGGTGATGAGAATTGCACGTAACACTTTAGTTGAATTTGAGACGTTTCCTGACCAGCAGGTTATCCTAAGTTTGTAAATATTGTTAAGATGTCCGTGGTCAATAGCTGCCAATGCATTGATATGTTTGATGGCCAGCCAATATGGAAATACAAGTTCTTTTGACCTGCTCCATTGAGTATTGAAGAGCAGTCAAGAGCAGAAACAAAGCAGGTTTGATCAGTCTGACTTGTTTCCTTCCTGCTCCAGGAACCACTGACATCCTCATGTCTGTTAGAACTGGGAGTTTCCGACTCTTCACTAAGCAGCGGTCAAATTTGGGACATCCACACATAAGGCAATTGATGATCTCCTGATGGTATGTGCATGGCTCCAGCCATGATTAACCTGCGCTCATTTCAGACTGACTGAGGCATAAGGGAGCCATTCATACACGGAGTAATGCAGCAAGCAGCCAGAAGGATGATCCTGAGACAATAAAATGGAGAATTTTATCTGGGTTCTGACAGATAATCTCATACAGAAAAATATATAAAATAATTTATAATATGAAAAGGATGGGTGATAAAATATAAGCTACAGAAACAGTCAACTGGATGTAGATGGTTGCGGGACAAGAGCTAAATGTTGTTGCCTCACTGGTCCAGTAACATAGGTCCATCAGTGTGTGTGTGGAATTTGCATGTTCTTGTGACTGCATGTGTTTCCTCCGGTTGCCCCGGTTTCCTTATCCTCAAGACGAACTGGTAGGTTAACTCGTCACTGCAAATTGCAACAAATGTAGGGGGATGCAGTGGGTGGGGGAGGGGTTTGGGATTGTTTGATGAGCATCAATCAATCAAGTTTTATTCGTCACTTGCACATAAGTGCAAGTGAAATGAATTTGCCAGCAGCGGTACAATATGAAAGAACACACAATACACAATTAAAAATTGAACACAAACATCCACCACAGCATTCATCACTGTGGTGGAAGGCACAAAATTTGGCCAGTCCTCCATTTTCCCTCGTGGTCGAGACCTCAACCCTCCGCAGTCGCCGCTGCGGGCGTCCAGATGTACAGACAGGTTAAGTCCAGGTAAGTCCTGATAAGGTAAGTCCTGAATCGGTGCCTCCCCACCGGAGACCGCGGCGCATAAAGATATGAGGAATGCTTTTCCTTACCTGCATCTTGCGATCTTGTGATTATGAATGTGCCAGTACTGTACTAGACATTGCCCATTTTCTCTCTCAGTCGTTTGGCATCTTACTCTCCAATGTTGTTTGTTGGTTCATGGATTAACACCATAGTTGCCAGGGCCTTGCAAACAAAGCCGGGTGCTGAACGACAGTTGCCAAATCATCACTGGTACCTTCAAACAACGAACGTCAATAGCCGGAACATCCCTAATGGAGCAGGCCCACCTGATATCCAGAAATCCACGGAGAACAGAGGAAAGAGCAAACAGCATGCCAGACACCCCCAATGAGGTCACACTTCTGCAAGGCTGGTCTGCAGTAATGCTTTCTTGGAACAGGGCAGGCTGGCAAATCTGCTATTCCAACTGTTCTGGCAGTCATAGAGACATACAGCGTGGAAACAGGCCCTTCAGCACAACCTACCCACACTGTCCAAAATGTCCCATCTACACCTGTCTGTGTTTAGCCCATATCCCTCTAAACCTATCCTATGCATTTTGTTACGACTCCCGAATGCAGGTACTTCAGAGCCGCGTAACATAATTCAAAAACCAGGTTCAAGTTCAAAAATAGTTTTAATTATTCAATGGAACACACAAACCCAAACCTGATTCAAACAACCCAGTCAGGGATATGGATGGACTGACAAACAATTTAATAGTGCTCCAGCCAGCCCTGATGGACTGTCGAACCGGAGACTCTAAAACCTGCCTAAAGAGATATAACCCTGAAACAAAATACACAAAAACACTAAGGTCAGCCCTTATCCGTCCCAGTTCAATATTCGTTAACAAGTAATGGTGAAAGTACACAAAGTTCTATGCCATGTGGCCAGGCCTTCCGCAGCTCACACCAGCAGTCTGCTCACAAGTCAGGGTCGACGAAGAAGAGAGAGAATCCTGGGAGATTCTGGTATTTAAGCTTCAGATGAGTCACCCGTCACCTGACGCAGCTTGGCCAATCCGGTACAGGAGCCTTTAACCCCGTGATTCCAGGCTCACAGCCACGAGGCCTGCACTCGGGAGAGAAACAGAGTAAGGTAAGTACATAGCATTCACCAGGGGGGGGAGCGCCTCACACCCCCACCCAAAGATACTGAATAAGTTTCGGAAGAAGAGAGAAAAAACACCACCAAATCCCTGAAACTATTCAGTAGCTAAAACACTACTGGCGCGACAAGGCGTAAGCCAAGACATTATCCTTGCCACGGATATGCCTGACCTCCAGGTTGTAGTCTTGCAGCTGCAAACTCCAGCTCTAACCGCCGGTTCTTATTCTTCATATTCTGCAAAAATACCAAAGGATTATGATCCGTGAGTACGATGACAGGGACATTCGAGGAGCCAACATAAACCTCGAAATGATTCAGAGACATTATAATAGCCAGGGTTTCTTTCTCAATGGTGGAGTACCACTTCAGATGACCATTAAACTTCTTAGAGAAGTACGCAACTGGATGCTCCACCCCATCTGAATCATCCTGTAGAAGAACTCCACCAACCCCACGATTACTAGCATCCACTGCCAGCTTAAATGGACGCTCAAAATCAGGTGCGCGCACCAGAAGACTTTTAGTATGATCAAAGGCTTGTTGACACTCTGCGGACCACACAAAAGCTACCTTTGGACTCAGCAAATCCGTCAAAGGGGCAGCCACCGCAGAGAAGTTTGGACAGAATCCTCTATAGTACCCAACCATAGCCAGATACCTACGGAGTTCAGTCCTAGAGGTTGGAGCAGGAAATGCGACAATATGCCCCACCTTTTCCTTGAGAGTGCGAACCTGACCCCGGCCCACCACCTTACCCAGATACGTTACAGTGGCCTGGCCAAACTCACACTTCCCCAGATTGATCGTTAGGTTTGCCTCCGCTAGACGATCCACGACCTGGAGCACACAACCAAATCATCAAGGTATGCCTCACAGAAGGACAAACCAGACAATACAATGTTCACCAACCGTTGGAAGGTTGCCGGCACATTGCGCATCCCAAATGCCATTACCGTGTACTGAAGAAAGTCATCAGGCGTAACGAACGCAGAGATCTCCCTCGCCCGCCTAGTCAAAGGAACTTGCCAATACCCTTTGCACCTCCCACATGATCCACGCAATCCTCCATCCATGGGAGAGGATAGCAATCCGGTTTAGTTACACCATTCACTTTCCGAAAGTCCATGCAAAACCTGTCCTCCCCATTAGCCTTCGTAGCCAGTAGACACGGAGAACTCCACGGACTACAACTAGGTTCAGCAATGCCATGCCGCCGCATATAGTCAACCTGACTCCTCAGACGTTGACGCCTGTCAGGGTTGACCCGATACGGATGCTGTTTAATTGGCGCAGCACCGGCCACGTCAATGTCATGCTGCAGCACAGACGTCTGAGAAGGCACATCCGAGAACAGTGACACATTTGACTCCACCAAAGCAAGCAGATCACCCCGCTGACTTTCAGTCAAATGAGACAACCGCAAGGGAAGCGACTCCAAAGCCTCAGAGTTACACAGCTTTCCCTGCGTCACTGCCACAGACAACCGTGCCTCACCCACATCACCAGCCGTGTCAGGGGGCAGCACCACTGCAGCCAAAACAGGCTTAGACGAAACCGAAGGACATAGCTCCTCCCCATCAACCTCCACAGGCTCCTGCTCATGGTACTGCTTCATCATGTTGACATGACAGAGCTGCGTCTTACGCCTCTGATCAGGGGTACCAATAACGTAATCCCTCTCACCAACCTTCTTACCAAGCCTGCAGACTGGAACCAGGAATAGGCAACAACACCAGGACCTTGTCACCTGGAGAAAAATTCCTACTAGAAGCCTTCCTGTCGAACCAGTCCTTCATCCTAGACTGAGCAGGAGCAAGATTACCCATTGCCAGTTCGCATGCCCTCCTCAGTCTAGACCGAAAAGTACAGACGTGGTCTAAAATACTACGTTTTGTATCCTGCAACCATTTCTCCTTCAGGACCCTCAACGGACCACGTACAGTATGCGCGAACACCAGGTCAGCAGGACTGAACCCTAAAGACTCCTGCACGACCTCACGCACCGCAAACATAACTAGATGAACCCCCTCATCCCAGTCTTTTTCAAACTCCAGGCAGTAAGTCCTCAACATAGATTTCAAAGTCTGGTGAAACCTCTCGAGAGCTCCCTGGCTCTCAGGATGATACGCACTGGAGTAACAATGCTTAATATCTAACAACTTCATTACTTGACCAAAAACCTTCGACATGAAGTTGGAACCTTGGTCACTCTGCACAACCTTGAGCAAACCGAACAACGAAAAAAACTTAGTGAGAGACTTCACAATGGTAGGGGCAGTAATTCTACGCAAAGGGACCACCTCCGGAAAGCGGGTAGACGCACACATAATTGTCAATAAAAACTTGTTGCCCACCCTTGTCCGAGGTAGAGGACCCACACAATCAACTAGAATCCGCTCAAACGGCTCACCGACCACAGGGATTGGATATAAAGGTGCAGGAACAATCGATTGGTTCGGCTTTCCTGCCACCTGGCAAATGTGACAACACCTGCACTGCTGTTTCACGTCCTTTTTTAACCCTGGCCAAAAAAAATTCCGTAAGATTCGGTCATACGTCTTATTGACCCCCAAATGTCCACCCAGAGGACCATCATGAGCCAAACCGAGTATCTCATCCCTATACCGACGAGGTATCACAATTTGATCAACCACGCTCCAATCATCATGCCCAGATATATCCAAGGGAGACCACTTTCGCATCAGTAAGCCCTCCCTTAGAAAATACCCCTTTGCTGTGGAATCCATATCCCCCTCAGGCACCGCGCAGTCGAACAGATCAGATAAACCTGGATCACTCTTTTGCTCCTCAACCAGCCGGTCACGTGACAGCGACACCGGCCCAGTCTCTGACACCTCACCAACTTGTGATGTAGACACCCCCTGCGCAACACCGGATCCACCATCCTGCTCCCCACGAAAACTCTCACTCAAGTCCACTACATCCCCAAACTTCGCCTGGCTCTTAGCTATAGCCCTCGTGACAGCACAAGCTGCGAAGACCCTCGGATGCTGCATAGCCAATCTATCAGGACTCTGCACCATTGGAACAGCCGTCACCTCAGGAGTAACTAAAACTCTACCTCCTGCCAAGTCATTCCCCAAAATCACAGAAACTCCCCCAACGGGAAAACACGGCCGTAATCCAACAGTTACCCGGCCTGAAACCAACTCGGACTCGAGACTCACGGTATGCAAAGGCACTACCATGCCATCCATCCCGAATCCTACCACAGGGACACTTTTTTTAATTTATTTTTTTAAATATTTTTATTAGAAGTAGACATATCATAAAGTATAGTTACATATTATAGTAAAAAGACTTTTCATATACATCAGTCATACATTATTAAAATTTTCAATTATCAATTACTTCTGCTTCTAGTGTTTTTATTTTTTATAGAAAGAGAGAGAAAAAGAGGGTAGAACCACAGGGACACTTGACCCAACCGATGATTCCCCAGAAAACGGCAGTACACTATCCAATATAAAGGACTGAGTAGCACCAGTATCACGCAAGATGGATACTGGAACTCTATCACCCCCATCCTCCAGAGAAACAAAACCATTCATGATGAGCACAGAATAATTCCTACACTCATCAGACTCAGGCACCTCAGGTACCACAGGTGCCTTCTGTGTACCCACCAAAGCCACAGGCTTTGCATTTTTCTGCTTCAGAACGGGACACGACTTTAACATGTGCCCTCTCCCTCTACAATAGTAGCACACAGGACCTTCCTTAGTCCTCAAATTTCCGTCAACCTTATCAGCTCGGACCTCCCCCTGTATCAACGTGCTGCCACTTGCAGGCACAGAAACACCTTTGACACTGCCACCGGCGACACCACCACGATCAACCGGCCGTGCACCAAAACTATAGGATCGCCCAACAAAATCAGTTTTATGAGTCAATACATACTCATCTGCCAACACCGCGGCCTTAGACACCTCATTCACCTTCTGCTCATTAAGGTAAGTAGTAACCCTCTCAGGGAGACAGTTCTTAAAGTCTTCCATAATCATCAAGGCCCGCAGTTGCCCAATATCCTTCACTCCTTGAGAAGCGCACCACCTGTCAAAAAGCGCACTACCTGTCCTTCTCCCTAGCAAACTCCACATAAGTCTGACTATCAAACTTCTTAAAGCGCCGGAATTTCTGCCGGTACGCCTCTGGAACTAATTCATAAGCCCTTAATACTGTAGACTTCACACACTCATAGTCCAGACTGCGTTCAACAGACAAAGACGAGTACACCTCCCGTGCTTTACCCACAAGGACACACTGCAATAGCAAGGTCCACACGTCCCTAGGCCACTTCAAGGACAAAGCCACCCGTTCAAACACTGAAAAACTTGTCCACATCCTTCTCACTAAACGGGGGAACCAGGCGGATGTTCTTGCTCATATCAAACTCCCGTTCCCTAGAAGAAACCCGGGAGGCATCCAATTCCTTCTCCCGCAGCCTAATCTCTGCCCTCTTGGTTTCCTCCTCAGCCCTCTTTTGGTCTCCTCCTCTCTCATTGCCAGCTCTAACTCCTTCAACCTAATGACTGCCTCCATGTCCTGACCAGGCAGTCATTAGAAGGTGGGGGACTGTCTGCACAGCCAGGCAAAACCCCACCGTCCACCAACGCAGCCCACAACACCGTTTTAATGGACTGTTTCTTTGAATGCTTGTCAATAGGCACGTCATAGTTTTCTGCCAGCAAAATCAAATGCTCCTTCGTACATCTATCAAACAACCACCGACTAGGAGCCTCAATAAAGTCCTTCCCTTTAAACTCCATATCAAATGTAGCACCAAACCACCAGCTAAACCCTGGGCACCAATGCTACCGGGAAGAAAAAATTCCCTCACACACACAGACTGCCTCAAAGCAGGGAAGAAAAAATTCCCTCACACACACAGACTTCCTCAGTCACCAGAAGCCTACCAAAGAAAACCCCCCAAAACGTCTAGGGTCCTCAAAACTTAGGACGAGCCCCCATTTTGTTACGACTCCCGAATGCAGGTACTTCAGAGCCGCGTAACATAATTCAAAAACCAGGTTCAAGTTCAAAAATAGTTTTAATTATTCAATGGAACACACAAACCCAAACCTGATTCAAACAACCCAGTCAGGGATATGGATGGACTGACAAACAATTTAATAGTGCTCCAGCCAGCCCTGATGGACCGTCGAACCGGAGACTAAAACCTGCCTAAAGAGATATAACCCTGAAACAAAATACACGAAAACACTAAGGTCAGCCCTTATCCGTCCCAGTTCAATATTCGTTAACAAGTAATGGTGAAAGTACACAAAGTTCTATGCCATGTGGCCAGGCCTTCCGCAGCTCACACCAGCAGTCTGCTCACAAGTCAGGGTCGACGAAGAAGAGAGAGAATCCTGGGAGATTCTGGTATTTAAGCTTCAGATGAGTCACCCGTCACCTGACGCAGCTTGGCCAATCGGGTACAGGAGCCTTTAACCCCGTGATTCCAGGCTCACAGCCACGAGGCCTGCACTCCGGAGAGAAACAGAGTAAGGTAAGTACATAGCATTCACCAGGGGGGGGAGCGCCTCACAATGTACCTGTCTAAATGTTTCTTAAACATTGCGATGGTATCTGCCTCAACCACCTCCTCCGGCAGCTCGTTTCATACACCCACCATCTTTTGTGTAAAAAAAAAGTTACGCCTCGAGTTCCTATAAAATCTTTCCTCACCCACCTTAAACCTATGCCCTCTAGTTCTCGATTCCACTACTCTTGGACCCCCTAGGGGCGCCGCATTTACGGCAGCCTCTGCCTACAGCCTGTTTGTTTTTCAATCTTTTTAAAAAAATTTATTTAGTTTAAAGTCTGTTTTTGGGGGAATCTTTGACTTTTCTATGTGGGGGAGGGTGGCAGGGTAAGGGGGAAACCGTTACCCAGTCGCTTCCTGGCGGGGACGCAACTATTTCCCCTCCTCGCGTCCTCGCCCCCCCCTCCTCGCGGCCTACCACCTGGATCGGAGCGGCCTTTCCTGCCGGGGGCCGGGAACCGGATCAGAGTGACAACAGCGGCGGCGCAGTGCTGAATTCACCGCGGAGCGGGCGATGCCTACCTGGATCGCCGTTTGGAGGTCCGGAGTGTTGGGCCGCTGCTCCAACATCGTTGACCCTCACCGCGGAGTCCTGGAGCCCTTTGCCGAGGGCCGCCAGCGTTGCATCTCCGCCCAGCGCGGCCTGCGGACTTTGGGAGCCGCGGACTCCGGTAGGGGGTGGCCGACTCTGATGTCCAGGCCGCTGAGGAGATCCCCCAGCCCCGACGTAGGACTTACCCCGGCGAGCGGGCCTGAACATCGGGCTGCCCGTAGCGGCGACTGCGGAGGGCTCGGGGAGGCTCCGACCACGGGTGAACATTAAGAACAACAGAGGAAGAGGACTGACTTTGGTGCCTTCCCTCACAGTGGGAAACTTTGATTCTGCTGTGTGGGGATGTTTTTATGTTGAACTCTATCGTGTGTTGTGTTCTTTATTTTTATTGTATGGTAATCACATTTCACTGTGCCATCTGGCACATGTGACAAATAAATGTATCTTGTATCTTGGCAAGAGACTTTGTGGGTCTACCCATTCTAGTCTTCATGATTTTGTATACCTCTGGAAGATCACCCCAAATTCTCCTGCATTCCAAGGAATAGTCCTCGCCTGCTCAACCTCTCTCCATAGGTCAGGCTCTCAAGTCCTCGTAAACCTTCCCTGCACCTATCCAGGTTGACAACATCATTCCTATAACATGGTTCCCAAAACTGAACGCAATACTCAAATTTGGCCTGACCAACGTCTTATATAACTGCAACATGACTTTTCAACTACTATATTGTGATGCAGCAAGTAGAGACATTGCGTGTAGCTCCAGCAACCCGTCAAGTTGAGTTTATTGCATATGCTCAAGTAGAGCAAAGTACAGGTACACTTAAAATCGTGTTTGCAGCCGAATTACATGCAAAGACTTGGACAAATGCAGAAAAACAAATAATACTTAATTTACTCAAAAAAAAGTCAAAAAGGAAAGAAGACTGCAAAAAAAAGGGCATTTGTGAAAACACAATGAGAAAAAATATACAAGTCCATGACAAAGCAAGAGATGGACCATGGTTTTCCATTGTTGAGATAGGAGTAAAGTTGTGCTCCAATTTCCTCCCACACCCCTAAGACCTCCAGGTGGGTAGATAGTTAATTGTGCTCTGTCAATTGTCTCCATTGTGCAGGTGAGGGGTAGATTCTGAAGGGAGTTGATAAGAATGTTTGCAGAATAAAAAGTAATGTATACAGAGTTGGTGTGAATGGGTGCGGGTGGTTAGCACAGGCTCGGCAGGCTGAAGGGCTTGTTTCTGTGTTGTTGACTGCACTGTCAGAGTCTGTCAGTTATACCTGCCACAGATCACAGATTGACTGGAGGTGATTGTACAACACAACATTAATGTCAACAAAGAGAACTGATCTTCATGCAGGAGCAGAGAAGAGATGAACCATATGAAGATCCTCTGTATCCAAGGCCAGAGCCAAAATGGTGAAATAGGGCAAAGTTCCGCTGTAACTCAGAAGATCAGGCAGCATCTCTGTAGAACGCAGATAGATGAAGTTTCGGGTCGAGACCCTTCTTTAGATCAAAGAAACATCACCCACCCCCGTTCTCCAGTGATGCTGCCTGACCTCCTGAGTTATTCCAGAGGTTTGTGTCCTTTTGTGTATAAACTAACATCTGTAGTTCTTTGTTTCTACATGGTGAAATAGGACTATGTTACAGTACACAGGAGCAGTGATTTTGGTGAGATCCAGGCCATGTAAAAACATTTCACCCCACAGTCCCATTTCACACATGTGGATCTCACCCCAAGGCTGAGTTTCGCATTGTGCCTGGCTATGACTTTGCACACAAAAACAAACCAGTTCTGATGAATGTCGACAAAAAAGCTGGAGAAACTCAGCGGGTGAGGCAGCATCTATGGAGCGAAGGGATAGGCGACGTTTTGGGTCAAGACCCTTCGAAATGTCAGCAGACTGAAACATTGACCTTGTTACTCACTCCATTAAAGGGCTGTCCCATTTGGGCGACCTAATCCGCAAATTAAGAAGAGTGCCTTCGACCTTCAAGCTCGAGGGCACTCGCCTGGACAGCCTCGAGCTGGATCGACCGTCCGCGTTGAAACCGCGAGCTGGATCGACCAACCGCACATACACACAAACACTTCGCAAAGGTGGGGGGGGGCAGGGAAAACGAGGGAGGCTCCATCTGCGCGATGAAGAGGAAGATAAACGCTGCCACAGTGTACGGTAAATTCTTTAGAGAGCGCGGAGGGGGGAGAGAAGGGGGGGGGGGGGGGGGGGCGAGAAGGAGTGGAGACACTTTTAAGAAGTATAATAATTCAGCGTCCATTTAACCTACCGGTAGGTTTTCCTTGGTCCTGAAAACTCAAATGAGCCAATCAAAATGCCCGGTCAGCGAAGGTGATTGCCTGCGGCTACCCTCGACTGCCTGTAACTACATAGCGACCCCACTCCACTGCACTACGAGTCAAAAAGACCCATGCCGACCAAATGTTACTCGCGGAAAAATTTTCAACATGCTGAAAAAATTTCCGTGACCTAGCTGAGGCCACAAGTATTCGGGAACTTCCCTCGAGCATGAAGGAGAGTTCCAGCGACCTCATCGGACCTCCTAGGACCACGTGTCGACCATGCAGCGAGTTTGAAGGTCAAGGACAATCTTCTAAACTCGCAGATTAGGTCACCCAAGTGGGACAGCCCCTTTACTTCTGCTTGGTCCTGAGTACCATAAGCATTTTTTGTTTTAATTGTGATGTCAGTGCCCACCATTTCATTTCGACTAGCCAGGTGCTATAATGATCCCTGCACGACAGAAAATGTCTATCGCTCAGTGCACAACTATCTGGGCTGGCGTGCATGGAACTAACCACCAGAGGGCAGATTTGTACAACAAGAAGGTCACGGTCGGTGGCAAAGATGAAATTGTTTGCAGATAAATTTAGTGTGAATTCACTGCTGTGCGAAAACAAAAAAAATCTCAACAGCCAAAATTAAAATTTTCCTTTATCATGTATCGGTATACTGTGGATATTTTATTTTATATTTTATTTTGTTACCATTTTTGCCAGTGAATTTGCAAGAGGTTTGTGTCTTCTTTCCCCAGTTCTGATGAAGTTGTCAATCCTGAAACATAACTCTGGTTTTTCTTTCCTCGTACGTTGCCCGACTTGCTGAGTGTTTCAAGCATCCTCCTCAGATTTCCAGCATCTGCAATGTTGTTTGATTTTCATTTGTGACTTTGTAAGATAGTGTGCACCGGAGACGCTTTGTTTTGTATCAAATTGATAAAGTTTAGTTTAGTTTATTGTCATGTGTACCGAGGTTGCAGTGAAAAGCTTTTGTTAGCGTTCTAACCGTTCAGCGGAAAGACAATCCATGATTACAATCGAGCTATCCACAGTACACAGATACATGAGAAAGAGAATAATTTCATTGCAAGACAAAATGCTCGCAATGCTCAAAGACTTGCTGATATCGCCAGTTTTCCTCTTCCATGTAATTGTAACAGGAAACCTTCATGCGAACGTCACTGCATCGCAATCTGGGATGTAGGGGAAGAGATGCCAAGGAGGATTGGCACATATTTGTAGATATCTAAAAGAAAGAGAGGTGATTTGATTGAGGCACATCAATCCTAAAAGGGATCGGCATGGAGATACTGAGAGGCTGTTCCTCCAGGCTGGAGAATCTGGAACTAGGGGCCTTTATGCAGAAAGTCCTTGATATTCACTGCCATGGACAATTGTGGAGATCATTTATTAAGGATATTCAGGGCTGAACTCGACAGACACTCAACAAATCAGTTTATTTTAGTTTATTTTTTGGTGTGTGGACAATAGACAATAGGTGAAGGAGTAGGCCACGCTTGAGTGGTCTTGAGGCACAGATTCATCCACAATCAGTACCCCATTCCTGCCTTCTCCCCATATCCCTTGACTCTGCTATCTTTAAGAGACCCATCTAACTCTCTCTTGAAAGCATCCAGAGAAATGGCCTCCACTACCTTCTGAGGCAGAGAATTCCACAGATTCACAACTCTCTGGTTAGGTCACCATTTATGACTCTTTTCCACAAGAAGGTGGAAGTGAGCTACCATATTACAATTCTTCTAGTGGAGATACTCCTTCAGTGCTGTTGGGTGGAGAGCTCCAGGAATTAGATGCAGTGATGATGAATTAACGTTGAGGTTGGTGTGTGACTGAGGGGGATCCATAGGTGGCGGTGTTCCCGTCCACTTACTGCCCTTGGGGTCAGAGATTGTGAGTTTGACAGGTGATGTCAGAGAAGCTTGGCTGAGTAACGGTGGTGTATTTTATAGATGGTACACACTGCAGCCACTGTACACAGGCAGTGAAGGGAATAAATACTTCATGAAGTTGACCTAGTAGAAGGTCTTATCATCGATGGGGTCATTCTTCTTGAATGTTGTCAGCGTTGTAGACATCCAGGCAAGTGGAAGATATTCCATTGCACTCCCGAAGTGCTCTGTCGATGATGGAAAGGCTCACTGATGTCAGAAGATGATTCCCTTGTTATAAGACAGCCAACCTCTCATCTGCTCTCACAGCCAACGTATTTGTGGCCTAGTCCTTATAGGTTTTTATCACTCCCCAAGAAGAGTAAGGTGACGTGCCTCAATGACTATCGACCAGTGGCACTAACGCCGGTGGTGATGAAGTGCTTTGAGAGGTTGATCATGGAGCAAATCAACTCCTACATCGACAAAAACCTGGACCCACTGCAGTTCGCGTACCGCCACAACAGATCAACGGTGGATGCGATCTCGCTGGCCCTCCACTCCATACTGGACCACTTGGACAACAAAAATTCATATGTCAGGCTGTTATTCATTGATTACAGCTCGGCATTTAACACAATCATCCCCTCCAAACTGGTTACCAAACTCGCAGAACTGGGTCTCTGCGCATCCCTCTGCAACTGGATCCTCGACTTCCTCGTCCACAGACCACAGTCTGTTCATATTGGTGGAAATGTGTCAGCCTCAATAACAATCAGCACGGGAGCACCTCAAGGCTGCGTGCTCAGCCCCCTGCTGTACTCACTCTATACCCATGACTGCGTAGCGAACCACAGTGCGAACTCTATCATCAAGTTCGCTGACGACACCACTATTGTGGGGCGTATCACTGATGGGGATGAGTCAGAGTACAGAAGAGAGATCGAGCAACTGTCCATATGGTGCCAGCGCAATAACCTGGCCCTGAACACCAGCAAAACCAAGGAACTGATTGTGGACTTTGGAAGGAGTAGGAGGGGGACCCACAGCCCCATTTATATCAACGGGTCGATGGTTGAAACGGTCAAGAACTTCAAATTCCTGGGGGTGCACATCTCTGAAGATCTTTCCTGGTCCGAGAACACTAACGCAATTATCAAAAAAGCACCTCTACTTCCTGAGAAGATTACGGAGAGTCGGATTGTCAAGGAAGACTCTCTCTAACTTCTACAGGTGCACAGTCGAGAGCATGCTGACCGGTTGCATCGTGGCTTGGTTCGGCAACTTGAGCGCCCTGGAGAGGAAAAGATTACAAAAAGTAGTAAACACTGCCCAGTCCATCATCGGCTCTGACCTTCCTTCCATCGAGGGGATTTATCGCAGTCGCTGCCTCAAAAAGGCTGGCAGTATCATCAAAGACCCACACCATCCTGGCCACACACTCATCTCCCTGCTACCTTCAGGTAGAAGGTACAGGAGCCTGAAGACTGCAACAACCAGGTTCAGGAATAGCTACTTCCCCTCAGCCATCAGGCTATTAAACCTGGCTCGGACAAAACTCTGATTATTAGCAACCACTTTCTGTTATTTGCACTATCAGTTTATTTATTCATGTGTGTATATATTTATATCATGGTATATGGACAGATTTATCTGTTTTGTAGTAAATGCCTACTATTTTCTGTGTGCTTAAGCAAAGCAAGAATTTCATTGTCCTATACAGGGACACGTGACAATAAACTCACTTGAACTTGAACTTGAACTTGATGTTGGTGTTGAGGGAGTGAGCAATGGCAATTCCGTTATATCTTTGGAGGTGGGGAGTGTCTCTCTTGGAAGTCTGGTCAACACTTTCATGTTGACCAGGGTTGCCTTTAGTTTATGCATCAGTTTTTCCTCCTTCCTATTTTTATTTTGCTGCCTTTCTTTAAACAGTGCAACATGGCTATACTTTAATATTCAAACTAGACCAGGTTCACACGGGAGGGCTGGTCCCCCAACGCAATATTCCATCTCTCCACCAATTCCAATATTGGTGGCCAGTTGGAGGGGGGGTGGGAGCTATCTGGAGCCTAGCATGGGTGTCAATCCACTTCAAGTCAAGTCAATCCATTTCAAGGGCAGGCCAAACAACTCATTGCATTGTCATTAAGGCCTAACAAATCAATTATTGCAAGTACATTGCAGACTCACAGTTCAGTTGATTCACAGCTTAGAATCACAGTTGTGGCCTTTCCCTCGCGATCTTCCACAGTGACTGACTCACGTCCAGGACGGGGCAATACCTTCATCATGGTGATTGACAGGCCAGAGGACCAATCAGCTGATCTCAAGATTTTTAAAACATTCAGAATTTTTATTTTTCATCGATCGGAAAAATCCTCGAGGCTGCCTCAGCGGAGGAGGACTGTGAGTAAGATGGCCGAAAATCATAGCGATATATGGTAGCGTTTTTTCTAAAATCATAATACAGCGCAGACAGGAAGTGGTCAAGATGAGACATTTAGTTATATTGATTGATGGAGCATGTGGTCTTGGCTATTTTCTGTGTGGTTGACATTGCCTCCTTGTCGAACTGCATGAATCAACAAGACTTCCTTCAAGAGTCATTAGAACAATGGAGATGATAAATCTGTTTTAACTTTCAGTATGATAAAGTGACAGACTGTCGGGGGTATTTAACTGCTTACTCAGGAAGTGGGATCCTTGCAAATAAATGTGTACAACATATGCTTGTTTAACACCGTAAATGATTCACTATTAGTGCGGCTTAGCCTGGTGTGAAAAGGGATTACAATGTTTTCCTGACGCCAGTTTGCAAACAATGCATTCTTTCCCCACACACTTAAAATGGATTGTTATTCTGAGGCCAAAAAAATAATTAAAACACTGATTCCTGATATTCTTTTGAAATTTGACCACTTCGTTAAGTAACCACAGGTGACTGATTGAACTTACAGCTTCCTTAATGAACCGTTGGAAATCATTGAGACCCATGGTTATTGACAATCCGAAGGTCCCATCATTATCTGGAAGGTGCATAGGCCTAAAAATGAAATAAATGCAGTACATGGAACAGTACAGCACAAGAACAGCCCCTTTGGCCCACAATGTCTGTGCCAAACATGATGCCAAACCTATAATACTTGCAGTGGCATCCCATGTTAAGCTTTGGTCTATTACTTACTGCAGACTGGAAAGATATACAGAATTCAGAAAGTATTCAGACCCCTTCACCTTTTCCACATTTTGTTACATTACAGCCTTATTCTAAAATGGATTAAATTCATTTTTTTTTATCATCAATCTACACACAATACCCCATAATAAAAAAGCAAAAACAGGTGTTTAGAAAATTTTGCAAAGTAATGAAAAAGAAATAACTGAAATATCACATTTACACGTATTCAGTCCCTTTACTCAGTACTTTGTTGAGGCACCTAATGGCAGTGATTACAGCCTCGTCTTCTTGAGTATGACGCTACAGGTTTGGTACACCTGTATTTGGGTGATTTTTCCCATTCTTCTCTGCAGATCCTCTCAAGCTCTGTCAGGTTGGATGGGGAGCATTGATGCACAGCTATTTTCAGGTCCCTCCAGAGAAGTCCAGGCCCTGGCTGGGCCACTCAAGGACATGTACAGACTTGTCACGAAGCCACTCCTGCTTTGTCATGGCTGTGTGCTTAGGGTCGTTGTCCTTTTGGAAGGTAAACCTCCGCCCCAGAGGTGCAGAATGCTCGAGCAGGTTTTCATCAAGGATCTCTCTGTACTTTGCTCCGTTCATCTTTCCCTAGATCCTGACTAGTCTTCCAGTTCCTGCCACTGAAAAACCATCCTCACAGCATGATGCTGCCACCACCATGCTTCACCGTAGGTATGGTATTGGCCAGGTGATGAGCGGTGCCTGGTTTCCTCCAGATGTGACGCTTGGCATTCAGGCCAAAGAGTTCAATATTGATTTCATCAGACCAGACAATCTTGTTTCTCATGGTCTGAGAATCCTTTAAGGGCCTGTCCCACTTAGGCGACTTTTTAGGCGAGTGCAGGAGACACTACACTCGCCACATGGTCACCACATGTTTGCTGGCGGTCTCTGGTGAGTCTCCTTCTTGGTCGCGAGGAGTTCCCGCATTCTGGGAACTAGTCGCGGCCTCAGTATGGTTCGCCGCAAATTTTTCAACATGTTCGACAACCAAAAATTGGTCGCCATGAAGAAAATCGATAAACCTGTAGTCGTGGGTGCAGTTGTAGTGGGGTCATCATGTAGTTATGCGTAGTTGAGGTAGTTGTAGACAGTTTTAGTTAATCGCCTTTGCTGACCGGTAATTTTACTTCGGAGTCACGTGAGTGACTACGTGAAGAACCCGCTCAGTGCGCAGGCGCGGCATTACGCCAGCAGTGCAACAGCGGCTGCCACGGGAGTTAGGCACTCCCGTTACAGGATGAACCGGACCGTCAGGTGAGTACCCTGAGGTCGGGTTTTCTTTTACAGGGGAGCCTTTTTCTGCTTGTGTTTTTTACAGGCAGAGAAAAAGGCTCTGGAACAAAACTGTCCCCCGTTTTCCCGTTGGGGAGGGGGGCAGCAACAGGCGGTAGGAGCGTTACCCGGTGTTCCGTAATTCCCCGACACCGTGCCGAGGCCAGCCCGCTAGTACCTGAGCAGCGGGCTGGATGCATAGCCACTCGAGAGGCATCCGGCAGGTGTTCCCGATGTCGGACGGGACGTCTCTCCATCCGCACGGGGGGAGAGAGAGCCGCCTGAGCCGCTGGAGCGGCTCACGGAGCATGTGCCTGCGAGACGCGCTGCTTGAGGGGCGCTCTCGCTACTACAAGGCACAAAAGCTCCAGAAGAACCTGTCCCCCGCTCGACTCCAGCGGAGGAGCGTTCCATTGCAGGGGGGGCAGCAACAGGCGGTAGGAACAAATACCGGTCGCACCGCTATCCCCATCACCGCGCCGAGCCCAGTCCCGCTAGTGCCTGAACTGCGGGCTGGATGTCTAGCCATCCGAACAGGCATCCGGCCGGTGGCGTCCGATTCGTCGGACGGGGACATGTCTCCACCTAAATGGAGGAGAGACAGCTGCGTGAGCTGCATCCAACAGCAATTGGAGCAGCTCCAGCGAGATGCGCAGAAAGAGCGCTCTCGCGGAGGGAGGTCAGGCACCCCCTCCACAGTGCTTCATGCACTGCCCTCTGCTCCCTCATTACTGGAGGCTAGCATTGGTGACCAGGGCTGGGCTGGTCTGGAACAGGGGCAGGCGGACGAATTCGGGAGTATGCCAGGGGTGGACCGCTTGTAGCAACCCCACGGGCTGGAGCACCGCTGGAACCAAGAATGGCGGCCAGCATCAACCATTACTGGAAAAGGTGCTCGCTGAGGTGCTGAAACAACACAGCACCAGAAAACGGTGAGGCCCTCAAAGTAAAAAGTGTCAACAGCCAAATCTGGGGGCATGTGGGTCACACATCCAGACCCAAGAACTCAAGCTACAGCGGATCCCAAGGCTCCTGACGTCAGCCATCACAGCCTTTGCTCGTTCCGTGGAGACCACGGAGATGGATACCTGCCAGCAGGATGTGCTGGCATTAATGTGTACCACACAATTTGAGATCAACAATCTCCGGAGGGAAACATAAGACCTGCCCTCAATCCCAAATTTGCTGGCTTGTGTAAAGCCCCAGCTGCGGAGACGGACGCGCTGCTATTTGGGAAAGATTTCAATAAAAAACTGAAGGAGATGCAGGAAGCATCAAAAACCTTCGGCCTAATGAGGGCAGGCCCCGGGACGAGCAAACCAAGACCTCCGATACCCAAGCGGCAGCACCCCACGGCATCCACCAGTCGACGTCCGCAATATGGGACTGGTGAACTCTTGGGGTCCGCACATTATCCCCAAAGATCTTTCAGATCAGGGCCCGCAGCGGACCCTCTGGAAAATGCGCCTCCCCCCAACATCGCCAGCACGTCAGAACAAAATCTTCAGGAAAATGAAGAAACAGAATCGCCAATAACCATGGAGGTAGGTGGGTCTGGTCCCTACCAGCATATAGAGAATAAGGGTGCTTTATTAACAGGGGGGAGATTACACTTGTTTAAAGAAGCATGGGGTATGGTCACGAGTGACAAGTATATACTCAACAACATTACAGGATATAAAATACAATTCATGTCAGAAAAAACGCCGCCAGTTCAACAATGGCCCCAAAGGGTATTTCTCCCTCCGTCAAAGAGAAACGTGAGGGACAAGCTGAACTGGTGAGACTTATCACAAAGGGGGTCATCGAAAAGACCAAACATGAACCTTTGGAATTTGTATCGAATATATTCACTAAAACCAAAAAAGATGGTGTCTGTCGCATCATCATTGACTTAACATCACTAAACAAATTTGTTAAGTATATACGTTTCAAAATGGAGACATATGTTACTGCCAAACAACTGAATTCCAAAGGACACTTCATGGCAAGCATTTATCTTAAAGATGCTTACTATCTAGTACCCATATACAAGGATCATCGCAGATACCTAAAATTTATCTTGATGGTACAAAGCATTGCCCTATGGGCGAACTTCAGCCCAAGATTATTCACCAAAATATTGAACCCAGCCATGGCAATACTAAGAAAACAAAAACATCATGGCATATCTGGAGGATATTCTCATAGTAGGGAAAACGATGGAATTGGCTGTAGCAGCAGTATCAGCTACAAAACAGCTCCTCGAAACTCTGGGGTTCGTCCTACATCCAGATAAATCTAAGTTGAAGCCATCCACTATCATGGACTACCTGGGCTTCACAATTAACTCAGTCCATATGACTGTTACCTTGCCAAAGGCAAAAATGGTTGAATTAGCACAATCATGCAACAAATTAATGGTCAACGAGCGACCAACTATTCGACAAGTAGCAAGAGTAATTGGGGAAATGGTAGCAGCATTTCCGGCTACACAATTCGGACCTTTGCACTATCAAAAAATTTACAGAGAGCAAAGGTACGGGCAATAAAACGACATACAGGTCACTATGATCGTGTCATGAACTTACCCACTGAAGCAATATCAGAGCTACAGTGGTGGGCAGAAAACGTTTGGCATAGTTTCAGCCCTATCTTTATCACTAACCCTACTTTAGTTATTCAAACAGATGCCAGTGCTCAAGGCTGGGGAGCGACTAACTCCATATCCAGCACAAGTGGTAGATGGACAAAACTAGAGTCATCATTACTACTTACACTGGGCATTAACTATCTAGAGATGTTGGGCGCCTTTTATGGTTTAAAAGCATATTTATCTAATATGCAGCACTTGCATGTTTGGTTACAAATTGATAAATACTACAGTGATGGCATATTAACCATATGGGTTGCATAAAATCATTATCATGCGACAAATTGGTCAACATGATTTGGCAATGGTATGTCGAAAGACATATTTGGCTATCAGCTACTTACCTACCAGGTAAGCTAAACACCCATGCCATGAGAAAATTAAACGGCTGGGTTGCAAGTTTGAACAGACCTTACCTGGAACTGGGATTGTCCAAACAAACCATCACCACCATGTCGGCATCCCTTCGAACATCCACCAAGAGGCAGTACTTAACCAGCATCAAAAAAGGGAGAAGTACTGCCAGGAAACATGGACAACATACGCAACAGCTACAGCCACCAACATACTGGAGTTCCTGGCCATCTACACCACGATGTAGGGATCAGCTACAGTGCCATCAACACAGCGCAGAGTGCTCTTTCTGCTTATCTCAAACCAGCGGCAGGACAACAGGCGATGGGATCCCATCCACTGGTGGTAAAACTGATGAAGGGCATTTACAATATCAAGCCCTAAGCCCAGGTATACCCATATTTGGGATATCAGTGTGGTTCTGACATATCTCAGGGAATGGCCACCAGCCAGATCCCCCGGCCTCGAGCAAGCTACACTAAAGACGCTCATGTTGATGGCACTTGTATCCGCTCAGAGGGTCCAGTCACTACACCTATTGCGACTGGACAACATGATCACAGCTCCAGACCAGATCTGTCGTTATCCAGCGACTGGTCAAACAGAGCAGACCAGGAACACCTAATCCAGTCGTGGCTTACCCACCAGAACCACGGTTATGTGCCATGACCCACCTACTATCCTACATAGACACAACCAGAATATTCGAGGGAGATGAAAAGCCTTGTGGGTCAGTCACAAAAACCTTATGGTGGGGTACGAGCCAAACCATTGCGAGATGGCTCAAGCAGGTGCTAGAAACTGCTGGGATAAACACTAACATGTACAAATTTTATTCCACCAGGGCAGCATCCATGTCGACGGCTAAAGAATGGACATGCCTATAGACCACATCCTGGCTACAGCAGGATGGTGGGGGGGAAAAGACCGTTCAGAAATTTTATAATAAGCCGTTGGCAAAACCTGGTTTATTTGCAGTAAAGATTTACGAACTGCAAATATTTAATTTAAGCCCAGGGGAGCAACTTAATTCTTTGTTGTTATTGTTTAAAAAATACCATTGTGTTTTTCTACAAATAGACTCATTGGTTCATTACGATAACACTTCCTCCCTCAAGAACTTCGGCAGTGAGTGAAATGAAACTGTTACACGGTTTGAAATCACAGAGCTTTGAAATCTTCACGTAGTCACTCACGTGACTCCGAAGTAAAATAGTAAGATTAAACGAGAACTTACCAGTTTGAAGTTTGATCTGTATTTTATGAGGAGTTACAATGAGGGATTACGTGCCCTCCGCTCCCACCCTCATTATATGGATCAAACTAATAAATTGATGTCTCCTTATCTTTACTATGTTTACTTCAAAATAACTGTGTCTATCTGTGATTCCACTCCGCTGCTTGGAAGTATGCCGCGCCTGCGCACTGAGCGGGTTCTTCACGTAATCCCTCATCGTAACTCCTCATAAAATACAGATCAAACTTCAAACTGGTAAGTTCTCGTTTAATCTTACTATTTTCATTGGCTCATTGGGGAAAAAAAACGTAAGCATGAGTTTTCAGAAGCAAGGATAATCGACCGGTGATGTTAAATGCCCACCGAACTTCACACCTGTTATTAAAAGTTGTCTGGCTTCTTAAAAGTGTCTCCACTCCTTCTCTCCCTTTTCTCCCCCACTTCTCCCCCCCCCCCTCTTTTAAAGGACTTACCGTACACTGTGCCAGCCGTCTTAACCTTCCTGTTCATCGCGGTGTGTGTCTGTATCACCTTGGCTTTGCACCCTGTGAATTTCAGACAGCGCTCCCCTGCTTGCCCTGGCCCCTGCCTTTGTGATGTGTTTATGTTGTGTTCCACTCTGACAGTCGCCGTTCCAGTTCCCGGTTTTTCAGGCGAGTGTCGCGAACTTGACAGTCGCCGACAGTCCGCTGAAAAATCGCCTAAGTGGGACAGGCCCTTTAGGTGCCTTTTGGCAATCTCCAAGCGGGTTGTCATGTGCCTTTTACTGAGGAGTGGCTTCCGTCTGGCCTGATTGGAGGAGTGCTGCAGATATAGTTGTCCTTCTGGAAGGTTCTCCCATCTCCACAGAGGAACTCTGGAGCTCTGTCAAAGTGACCATTGGGTATTTGGTCACCTTCCTGACCAAGGCCCTTCTCCTCCGATTGCTCAGTATGGCCACGTGGCCAGCTCTATGAAGAGTCCTGGTGGTTCCAAAGTTCTTCCATTTAAGAATGACGGAGGCCACTGTGCTCTTTGGGACCTGCAATGCTGCAGAAATTGTTTTATACCCTTCCCCAGATCTGTGTCGACACAATTCTGTCTTGGAGGTCTACGGACAATTCCTTTATCTTCATGGCTTGGTTTCTGCTCTGACATGCACTGTCAACTGTGGGACCTTATATAGACAGGTGTGTGCCTCTCCAAATCATGTCCAATCAATTTAATTTACCACTGGTGCTCCAATTAAGTTGTAGAAACATCTCAAGGATAATCAATGGAAACAGGATGAACCTAAGCTCAATTTTGAGTGTCATAGCAAAGGGTCTGAATAATTATGTAAATATGATATTTCAGTTATTTATTTTTTATTACTTTGCAAAAATTTCTAAACACCTGTTTTTGCTTCTTCATTCTGGGGTATAGTGTGTAGATTGATGATTAAAAAATGAATTTAATCCATTGTAAAATAAGGCTGTAACGTAACAAAATGTGGAGAAAGTGAAGGGGTCTGAATACTTTCTGAATGCACTGTATGTGGCTTTGAGAGGGGATTTGTAGGGTAGGTGGCAAGAGGAAAGCTTCCATTATCGAGGAATCTCCAACTAGGGGTAGAACAGGGATGAGGAGAAATTTCTACACCAGGAGACTACATTATTAGAATGGCAAAATGAATAGATGTATCAACAGCAAAGAAATCAAAAGATTTGGTGAGCAGTTGAGGTTATTGGATATGACAATAAAATAATTTTCCTTGGTGCAAACTATGAATGTGCTAACTGATGTGGACGCTAGTACAAAACCCAGTCCTATGATGGCTACTGAGATTACATGCTCCGGTTTTTTCCCACATATCAAATACCATGTTGGGTTAAATGGCTGGTGCAAATTTCCTCCAGAGAAGACGGATGTCAGGGTCAAGGGTGAGTTTGTGGGCACGTGGAGAGAATAGGTTGCAGGGAAATGTGGGGACATTGGACGTGGGATTACTGGGAGGTTGCACAAACTCAATGCTCTTCCATGGTGTAAAAAATATGAGATATAAAAGAGCAAAGGGATGGTTTGATTGCAGTCATTTAGAATTAATGAAGGGGCTGTTCAAGGAGACAGAGAGAAGCTATCTTCAAATGGTGGCAGAGTTCTGGTCATGGGAACATAGCTTTACCATTGGATCTAGCCCATTGAAATGAGATTAGGAAACAGCTCTTTGCTTGTATCTCAGAGTGTAGTTAATTTAATCATTTGGTTAAAACTTCCCATCAAATTGGGGCTGCACAGGGGCGCAGCGGTAGGTTTGCTGGCTCACAGTGCTAGAGACTCGGATTCGATCCTGACTTTTGGTGCTGTCTGTACGTAGTTTGTATGTTATCCCCGTGACCGCATGGGTTTTCTCCGGGTGCTCCGGTTTCTTTCCACACGCCGAAGATGTACATGTTTGTAGGTTAATTGGCTTTGATAAAATGGGTAAAGTCCCTAGTATGTAGGATATTGCCTATGTACGGGGTGATCTTTTGGTCAGCGTGGAATCGGTGGGCTGATGAACCCGTTTGTAAGCTGTATCTCTGTGGTCTAAAGTAAAGTCTAACTGCAGGCAAGAATGTCAAATGAAAGTATTAAGAAGTCTCTCTGAATATTGATGACAATAAATTCTACATTTGAGCCTGGGAGGAAATGAGGTAATCTTACCATAAACGGCCCTTTGAGATATTTGCAACAACTGAGGAAGACAATGCATTGATAAAAGTATGACGTTTTTTGGAACTAATGGAGTGCAATTATAATTGCCTAGACTGGATTTTGCACATTAATAAGCAGTGGTGGCACATTTAAGGAGCTCGCTGCCACAAGAACAAAGGAAGTGAGCCAAATCAATATATTTATGTTTGCGATCAATGGATTTGTGTTTTAATGCAGAGGTTCACCAGCTTTCTTTTATTGCTGAAAACCTGCCAGAAATGTAACAAAACTAAGCCAGGGAATAGAAATGAAAACTGTTTACGTTCATTGTGTGGAATGTTGTCCAGGCTTTTGTACTAACAGTCTGGTCTCCATGTTAATAAGGAGAGATAGCGGCATCAACAAGGGTATAGAAAGGATTTAACGGATGGAAACCAGAATGGAGGGAAATGACAAGAAGGAGTAACAAGGCTGGGTCTCCTTTCTCTAGCAAAGGGTCTCTGATAATTATCAGGATTTTGAAAGAAAATGATAGGAGAGATAATGAGAAACATTTTATTCCATTGATCAGGGTGTCTGGAACAAGGGGATTTTTGAAATAGAAAGCTTTAAGATTGTGAAAGGGTTTACATAACTCACAGAATTTGCTTGTGGTCAGAAATAGACAGCTCATAAGTATTGTTGGTGAATAAATCTTGTAGCTAAAAGAAATACCCATCCTTACTGAAGGAGTTAGAAAATGGAGTTCACTACAACAGGGAGTAGATGAAAAAATGAGAGATATAAAGGGAAAGGGGGAAGGAATGGAACTTTTGTTGATGAGGTTGGGTGACCCAGGGTGGGAGGAGGCGTGTGTGGAATGCAAACATTGGCATCGATCTGCTGAATAAAACCATCTGTTTTTTGTTCAGTAACCACTTCACCACAGATACACTTTTCTGTCGTTATTAACCCCACCTGGACACTGTTGTCTTTGGGTTGCAAGTTAACCATTCCATTATCGAGCCTGGGTGCTTGAGTCGGGCATGAATCAATTGACTGAGCCACTACTAAACTTTAGGCTTTTGTTCCCCTTGTTTGGCAGCATAAGGGGGCTTAAGGGGTTGGACAGGCTAGATGCAGGAAGATTATTCCCGATGTTGGGGAAGTCCAGAACAAGGGGTCACAGTTTAAGGATAAAGGGGAAATCTTTTAGGACCGAAATGAGAAAAACATTTTTCACACAGAGAGTGGTGAATCTCTGGAACTCTCTGCCACAGAATGTAGTTGAGGCCAGTACATTGGCTATATTTAAGAGGGTGTTAGATGTGGCCCTTGTGGCTAAAGGGATCAGGGGGTATGGAGAGAAGGCAGGTACAGGATACTGAGGTGGATGATCAGCCATGATCATATTGAATTGCGGTGCAGGCTCGAAGGGCCGAATTGCCTACTGCACCTATTTTCTATGTTTCTATAACTTTATCACACACCGACCGGTGTGGCCTTGGTGGTGATTGGCAACCCATCTGTCACTTCCCAAGGTGGCCTGTGGCCTATTGAGTGCAGCCTCATAATGGATCTGTTCGTGAGTATAAATCTGGAAACTGTGTAGCCTTCACCTTGGCCCCTGGACCCCTGAGGAGAGGGGACACCTGCCTTGTCCCATTGACTTATTCTTTACTGATTTGTGGCAGCTGTGTAGAGATAGTGCCATGTTTGCTGGCATTCGCCTATCGAACATAATAGGAACAGATCGAGATCCCACAGTACTCTGTGCTAATGAGCCTCTTGACCTCTCAATGGATGTAACGGAAGAAAGCAGTGGCTGGTGTAGGGTGTTCACAGAGTGACAAACGCCAACCATTTGACCCGTTGTCTCACTGTTGTTTCTTTAAAAGAGTTTTGAAACATGTCCCTTCCATAGAGCTCTGCAGATTTTCGTCTTTCAAGTCTTTTTGCAATTCCGTTTGGAAAGCTTTATGGAATCTAATTCCACAGCCCTTTAGGGCAGCGTTTTTTTAGATGTGAAGAGTATTGTGTGTAAAAATTGCCCTGATTTTCCAATTTGCTTTTTTTTCCATGGAAAATGATGTCAATATGTTGTTTAAGAAGGAACTGCAGATGCTGGAAAATCAAAGGTAGACAAAAATGCTGGAGAAACTCAGTGGGTGAGGCAGCATCTATGGTGCGAAGGAAAAAGGCAACTTTCGGGTCGAGACCCTTCTTCAGACAATATGTTGTTTTTATTATTTGTTTCCATTATTTGATTTCACCATTCGCTACCGCTCCTCTGCTGAAAGAGGGTAAAGGAATTATTTCTAGATTACTAGCCTTGTCTGAGTGGTAGGCGGGTGCCCATGGCAGATCTCACCCAGTCCTTAGTGTCCATATCCACGGACAAACATTCAACCTTTGAGCACGCTGCTACTGTGGCTGTGTGACGGTGGTCTGGTACGAGTCAAAAACTGACCGCCATCCAGATCGCAGGAGACATCGGGTCTTCGTGGTGTTACTCCATTAGTTCCAGACAGCTCAGTGGGGAAAGGGACTTAAAGGAAAGTAAGACTCATGTTTGCGTAGCGCAGAGTACAAACTCAAATGTCTACAGTCGGAGAAATAGTATTGAATTACAGGGATTGAATCATGGAAACACAGCTGTTGCACAAGTCAAAAAGGGACACTTTGACAGGTGGAAAAACTTTTGCAGTAGGGGGATTGCCTGGGTCATGGAAGACCTGACTTACTGTTGCAAAATGGTGTGCTTGAGATTTAATCCACAATCTAAATAAATTGATTTCATCCAGCAACAGAGAAGGTTTAGAGATTTAGACTTTGGCAAAACAGCGCGGAAACAGGCCCTTCGGACCACTGTTTCCGTGCTGACCAGCGATCACCCCATACACCCTACACACTAGAGACAATTTACAATTCTACTGAACCCAATTAACCTACAAACCTGTACGTATTTGGAGTGTGGGAGGAAACCGGAGCACCCGGAGAAACCTCACGCGGTCGCAGGGAGAATGTACAAACTCCGTACAGATAGCACCCGTAGTCAAGATCGAACCCGGGTCCTTGGTGCTGTAAGGCAGCAACTCTACCACTGCACCACTGTGCTGCCTATTTGCCAAAATACCTGAAAGATGTGACTGGCGTCATCACCATGTCCCCTGGAAGGGAAGAAACAAGCAGGACTGCTGCTTACAAGTATAGTCCATGTGGATACAAGGAACTGCAGATGCTGGTTAATAAGAAAAGGCACAATGCTGGAGTAACTTAGTAGGTCAAGCGTCTCTGGAGAATATGGATAGGCGACATTTTGGGAACTAAGGGAACAGTGCTCAACATCTTGAGAGAAAGACAGTACACCTAACAGAGCAGTATTCCCTCGATACCGCACTACTGGGATTTGGTGCTGATGATTCTGGAGTGTGACTCTAACCTGGAACCTTTTTTTCAGAGAAAATGTTACTCATGGAACTAAGGATGTTGCACACGTCAAAACGGAACACCCCAGCAGATGGAAAACCTTTTGCAGTACAGGGGCTGCCCCCTGGTTATGGAAGACCTGACTTGCACTGGCACAGGGGCGTAGCTGGTAGAGCTGTTGCCTCATAGCACCAGAGACCCAGGTTCGATCCTGACCTTGGGTAAGTGTGTATGGAGTCTGTACGTTCTCCCTATGACCAAGTGGGTTTCGCCCAGGTGCTCTAGTTTCCTCCCACATCCCAAAGACGTTCAGGTTTGTAGGTTAATTGGCCTCTATAAATTGCCCCTAGTGTGTAGAGCGTTGGATGCGAAAGTGGGGCAACATAGAACTAGTGTGTACGGGTGATCAGTGGTTGTAAACTCAGTGGGCCAAAGGGCCTGTTTCCATGATGTGTTTCTAAAAACTAAATAAAAACTGACCAAGCAAATTCCCACATAAATAACCATATAACCATATAACCATATAACAATTACAGCACGGAAACAGGCCATCTCGGCCCTACAAGTCCACGCCGAACAATTTTTTTCCCTTAGTCCCACCTGCCTGCACTCATACCATAACCCTCCATTCCCTTCTCATCCATATGCCTATCCAATTTATTCTTAAATGATACCAACGAACCTGCCGCCACCACTTCCACTGGAAGCTCATTCCACACCGCTACCACTCTCTGAGTAAAGAAGTTCCCCCTCATGTTACCCCTAAACTTCTGTCCCTTAATTCTGAAGTCATGTCCTCTTGTTTGAATCTTCCCTATTCTCAAAGGGAAAAGCTTGATCACATCAACTCTGTCTATCCCTCTCATCATTTTAAAGACCTCTATCAAGTCCCCCCTTAACCTTCTGCGCTCCAGAGAATAAAGACCTAACTTATTCAACCTATCTCTGTAACTTAGTTGTTGAAACCCAGGCAACATTCTAGTAAATCTCCTCTGTACTCTCTCTATTTTGTTGACATCCTTCCTATAATTGGGCGACCAAAATTTGTACACCATACTCCAGATTTGGTCTCACCAATGCCTTGTACAATTTTAACATTACATCCCAGCTTCTATACTCAATGCTCTGATTTATAAAGGCTAGCATACCAAAAGCTTTCTTTACCACCCTATCTATATGAGATTCCACCTTCAAGGAACTATGCACGGTTATTCCCAGATCCCTCTGTTCAACTGTATTCTTCAATTCCCTACCATTTATCATGTACGTCCTATTTTGATTTGTCCTGCCAAGGTGTAACACCTCACATTTATCAGCATTAAACTCCATCTGCCATCTTTCAGCCCATTTTTCCAAATGGCCTAAATCACTCTGTAGACTTTGGAAATCCTCTTCATTATCCACAACACCCCCTATCTTGGTATCATCTGCATACTTACTAATCCAATTTACCACCCCTTCATCCAGATCATTGGTACATGACAAACAACAAAGGACCCAACACAGATCCCTGAGGCACCCCACTATTTAAAGAAGCCTGACAAATTCTGAGGGGTAGGATATACTTGCATTTAGATGAACAAGGGCTGATTAGGGATAATCAGTCTTATAGGCGGTCATCAGTCTGAAGCAGGCACGTGCCGTCAGGGTAGGCAAGGTGGGCACTGCCTACCCTGACTAAAATTATAAAATGGTAATTATTAAATATAAATAGTAACGGCATGGGAGAATTATGCCTATCTAAGATATCGATCTCCTAGGTAGGTATAATTCTCCGTGCCTTTAATCTGCAGTACTTGCAACACGCGAAGGTCTGTGCAGCCCACGTGCCGTCGACGATGCTTCAAGCCGTCAATGACAGGGAGAGCTGAAGGCAGCTGAAATTCTGCCTTTGCAGTACTGCGCATGCGCAGCGCAAGTTTCTTGGCGGGTTTTTCAAACATAGATTGTAAGAGTATCTTAGGAAACAAAGAGAGAAGAATGGAGTTTGTATACCGATAATGTGGTAAATACATTTCTTGGTGCTATTTGTTTTTAAATACCGTATTTCCCGGGGTGGGGAGAAGAGCTCCTTTCACAGTGTGTGGGGAGTGGCCCGGGGTAAAGTTGCGGGGAGGGCAGGAGTGTTGAGAAGGAGGGGGTCGGGGATCATGCCAGTAACCCACTTGCGACGTTCCGGGCGCGGAGCCTACGCATTGTGGCCGCAGGGAGAAGTAGCTCGGGTGGCTGCGAGCGGCCGCCGGGACTGGACAACTCCATCTGCCGACCCCCGCTCACCTCTGGCAGTGCTCTCCGTCTGAAAATCTCTCACCTGCCGCTCGCCGGCCTCACTCATGTCAGCCTTTCCCGCAAATCCTTAAATTCCGACAGCGCGATCAAGGGACCAATTGAGGTTACTCGGCTGTGGGAATTTAAGGATTTGCGGGAAGCGGCTGACATGAGCGAAGCTGGCGAGCCGCAGGTGAGAGGTGTTCAGACGGAGAGCACTGCCAGAGATGAGCGGGCCGGCAGAAGGCGCTGATGTGGCGGCCAGTTCTGTTGTCCGGTCCCGGCGGCCGCTCGCAGCTACCCGAGCTGCTTCCCTCCCCGGCCGCAATACGGTGGCTCCGCGCCCGGAGCGCCGCGGCAGCGGTGAGTGAGTGGCTTACTAGCATGATCCCCGACCCCCTCCTTCTCAATGCTCCCGCCCTCCCCGCAACTTTACCCCTGGCCAGACTCTCCACATGCTGTGAAAGGAGCTCTCCCCCCAATTGGTCCCTTGAATTAGTATTAGTATAAACTTATTCATTCATTCATTCATTATTGTCATTCAATAAGATCACAACTGATTCAACTTGTCCCGGTGTGCTCCCGTTATTCCCACCATCTATCCACCTGCCGTCACCCTCCACCCCCCACCCATTCAGTAATTCAGAATGAGGAGATTTGGAAGCCTTGGGCAAATTGAATTGTTACTTTCTTTATTTTTATTTTTTATTTTTACGCAGAGGAGAACAATCTGCGCATGCGCGGTTTTGTACGTGGGAGGTCGTGTCTCACGAATCTGGTTGAGTTTTTTGAATATGTGACCAAAAAGGTTGATGAAGGCAGAGGTGTAGACTTTGTATATATGGAGTTCAGCAAGGCATTCAACAAGGTTCCACGTGGTAAGCTGCTCTGGAAGGTTAGATCCCATGGGATCCAAGGAAAGATAGCTGAATCGATAGAAAGTTGGCTTCATGGAAGGAAGAAGACGATGATGGTGGAAGGTTGCTTTTCAGACTCGTGTGTGCCTCAGGGTTTGGTGTTGGGCCCATTACTGTTTATCATCTATCTCAATGATTTGGATGAGAACGTACATGGCTGAATTAGCAAGGTTGCAGATGATACAAAAGTAGGAGGCATTTTGGGAAGGCAAACAAGGGCTGGACCTATGCAGTGAATGCAGGGCTCTGGGGAGAGTTTTAGAGCAGAGGGATCTAGGAGTGCAGGTACATAGTTTGTTGAAAGTGGCATCACTAGGGGGCGCTGTTTGTTGAAAGTAGGACACTAGGGGCGCTGCACTGAAGGCACCTCTGCCTACAGTCTGTCTGTTTTTTCCCCTCTTTTTTTATTTTAGTTTGTCTAAACAGTTTTGTTTTGGGGATACTTGAGCTTTTCTATGTGGGGGAGGGGGGAGAGGTAAGGGGGAAACCGTTTCCCAGTCGCTTCCTTTTTTTAGATTAGATTAGATAGCCTTTATTGTCATTCAGACCGAAGTCTGAACGAAATTGAAGCAGTCATACATACAATACAATACAATAAAAAACAACAATAAACACATATTAACATCCACCACAGTGAGTCCACCCAACATCTCCTCACTGTGATGGAGGCAAAAGTCTTAAGTCTCCAGTCTCTTCCCTCCTCTTCTCCTTCTGCGCTGAGGCGATACCCCCCGGGCGATGTTACAACTGTCCCGCGGCTCAAACACCGCGGCCCGGGGTGGTCGAAGCTGCCGCTCACCAGTCCTGCTGACGCAGCCGCTGGCCCGCGGCCGAACCCCGGACTCAGGCCACCGCCGCCAGAACACCGTGCAAGCCACCGGAGCACCGTTCCAGCCCCGAGCCGGATCGCCCTCACGTGAGTGCCGTTACCGTCTCAGCCTCGGGCTGGGCCGCCCCGACCGGGCACCGCACCTCCCTCGGGCTGGGCCGCCCCGACCGGGCACCGCTCCTCCCTCGGGCTGGGCCGCCCCTACCTGGGCCACCGCTCCTCCCCGGGTGGGCCCCCCGACCAGGTCGCCGCTCCTCCCTCGTGCTTGGCAGCCCCGACCGGCACTCTGCTTCTCCCTCGGCCTTTGTCCTCCCCTACCTTACGCGCTCCTCCCGCTGGCTGAGCCTCCCCTACTGGGCACCGCTTCTCCCTCGGCTGGGCCGCCCCGACCGGTGCCGCTCCTCCCTCAGGCTGGGGAGCGCCGTACCTCCCCGAGCTCGGCTACTTCCGACGTGAGCACAGTTCCTTCCTCGGAGCCGGCCGTCACCCTCACGGTACCACATGCCCCTCACGAAAGCCCTGTTCCAGCCCCGAGCCGTCCGTCCTCACGGGAGCGAGCTCAGTGCGAGTCCTGGCGGGCTCTGCCTCCTGAGCCTCGAGGTCGCCAGCTCCGCCATTAGGCCTCAGCGCAGACGGAGGCAGAGAAGGGGTGAATACGACAAAAAAGTCGCATTCCCCCGCAGGGAGAGACAGCAAGCCCCGTTTCAACCCCCCCCCCCAAACAGAAACTAAAAACCAAAACTAGACTAACCAAAACGAAAATAAACAACCCAAAAAACACAAAACAAACAGGACTGCCGGAGAGCCGCTGCAGCCAGAGCCGCGCCGCCACTAGGAGTAGGATGGCGAGGATGCGACTATTTCTCCGAGTTGCGGCCTTGCTCCCCCCCCTCTTCGTGGCCTACCACTGGATCGGAGCGGCCTTTCCTACTGGAGACCGGGCACCGGACCAGAGCTTCGGCAGCGGCGGCGTGGCGCTGGATTCACCGCGGAGCGGGCGGGCGATATCTACCTGGATCGCCGTTTAAAGCTCCGGAGCATTGGGCCCACTGCTCCAATATCGCGGGGCTGTGGTACGCGGAGCTCTCAGTGCGGGCGGCGCTGACCGACATCGTGGAGTCCCCGGGGCCCTTTGCCGAGGGCCGCCAGTGTGAACCTCCGCCGCCGGGAGCTGCGGAATCCGGTGGGAAGCGGTCATTTTGGAGGTCTAAGCGCTGAGGTTGGCCTCCCGGAGTGCCAACATCCCGGCGAGCGGGCCTGAGCGGTGGGCTGCCCGTAGCAGCGACTGCGGAGGGCTCCGGAGGCCCCGACCACGGGTGAACATCAGAGGAAGGTGACTGACTTCCCTCACAGTGGGAAAGTTTGATCCTGCTGTGTGGGGATGTTTTCTGTTGGACTCTATCATGTGTTGTGTTCTTTATTTTATTGTATGGCTGTATGGTAATCACATTTCAC